>NC_053027.1:78998780-79009917 GCF_003073215.2 Triticum urartu | reverse complement strand
AAAGAGGGTCAAGCTAGACGCCGTGAAGCTGATCAAGGAAGGGCCGCCGGAGGGCAAGGAGCATCGCCACCCCGAGATGTACTACGAGGGTGTTCTGAAGGGTGCCTCGTAGCGGACGAGTGCACGAAAGATGTAATATTTGAGTGAAACTTGCTCGTGTGATCCTGTATTTATGAAAACTTGTTCATATGCGCTATGCAACGCTTGTTTGAATTTAAAATATTACCTTCTGTTTGGCTGTTTATCCAATCTGAGAGATGGCTAGTCCTCGGCTTCTGCCCCCATGCCGCGAGTGCTGGGGTGTTCGGGATAAACCTGAGCACTCTTGTTCCCATTTTTGGGTCCTTCGAGGGAGGTGCTCAGCACACGAACAAGGCAACCGGACTAATAATGCTTTATCACTCTCACTTAGCCATAGAATTCTATAATTTTAAATTTCGGCGAAGCCCCTGGTATTCGGAAGGCCGAATTCGGGGCGCGATACACGCCTTTAAGCCGGACAGGGCCGGCCCTCGCTCTAAGCGGCATAAGTCTTTAGGGACTCGAAAACCTCGCCGAACAGCGACCAGTCTCTCGCCTTATCATGACAGTCAGTTTTAGCTTTCTCTACTGAGGTGCTTAGCCCAGCAGAACCGGGGCACAATCACAGTAGTTCTCCTAGCGCTACCTTAGCCGATAGAGCGGAACGTAAGGTACCAAAACATAGGAGCCGGGCAAACCCAACATTTGACCAAAGACATGATTCGGAGCTGATGCATATAATGCTATAAGTTCGGGGTGCCGCACTTGTGAAAGTGTTCGGACTTTTCACACCATATTGTGGGGTACGTAAGCCCCTGGTGTATTGGCCGTACCAAAGTGTACGGTTGCAAGGCGTCATTAATGAACACATATATATAACAAGGATGCAATAATAGTCGTAATATTATGCATTGTTTAGTCAAAAAGGTGTGTTAAAGCAGAATGATACAGATAGTGCGATAAGCAAAAAGTAGGATTATGTCCCTTCCAAGGGCAAGCTAAGGAATAGTATTAAAGCAGATATTTCGCTCATTATCGTAATCCACCTGGGAATTCCATGGTGTGACGTAGCTTTCTGCCTCCTTGGTTGCTGCATCATGTGTTCGGCAATCATGCTGCCGGACAGGGTTTCCAGAGATTAAGGTCCTGAAAAAAGAGAAAAATAACAAAGCGGGAAGCCCCTAGTGCGGTTTAAGCCGCATCTTGGGGTGTGCCGCAGTTGTGCGCCCCTCCCCACCTGTGCCCATGGTATTTTTAATGCGTAATTATGTACGCGTGGCACGAGTTTCGCCGTTTGGCTGGGACTGGGGTGGGGGCCGCATTGCTACGCGAGCTCGGATTGTGCCAGGCGGTCTAGCTGCCGATTACTCCGAGCGCGCTTGAAGGTGTCTGGGTCTTGAAACGCCGAACTGGTGGATTGCCTTGAGAGGCTGCTTTGCGCTTCTGCTGCGAGGGCCGCAGTGTGCTCCTCCGTTCGGAGAGAGCGCTCTGTGTTTCCATTGACTATCATAACCCCACGAGGTCCTGGCATCTTGAGCTTGAGGTATGCATAATGCGGTACCGCATTGAATCTCGCAAATGCGGTTCGCCCGAGCAGTGCATGATAACCACTGCGGAACGGGACTATATCGAAGATTAACTCTTCGCTTCGGAAGTTATCCGGGGATCCGAAGACCACTTCCAGTGTAATTGAGCCTGTGCAATGGGCCTCTACGCCTGGAATAACGCCTTTAAAGGTCGTTTTTGTGGGTTTGATCCTTGAGGGGTCTATACCCATTTTGCGCACTGTGTCCTGATAAAGCAGGTTCAGGCTGCTGCCGCCATCCATAAGGACTCGAGTGAGGTGAAATCCGTCAATGATTGGGTCTAGGACCAGTGCGGCAAATCCGCCATGACGGATACTAGTGGGATGGTCCCTGCGATCGAAGGTGATCGGCAAGGAGGACCATGGGTTGAACTTTGGGGCGACTGGCTCCAACGCATATACGTCCCTTGAGCGCACGCTTCCGCTCCCTCTTGGGGATGTGGGTTGCGTATATCATGTTCACCGTCCGCACTTGTGGGGGGAACCTCTTCTGTCCTCCGGTGTTCGGCTGCCGGGGCTCTTCCTCGTCATCGCTATGTGCCCCTTATCTTTGTTTTCGGCAATTAACTTGCCGGCCTGCTTGAACACCCAACAATCCCTGTTGGTGTGGTTGGCTGGCTTGTCGGGGGTGCCGTGTATTTGACACGAGCGATCGAGTATACGGTCCAAACTGGACGGGCCCGGAGTGCTTCTTTTGAATGGCTTTTTCCGCTGACCGGGTTTAGAGCCTTTGAATCCGGCATTGACTGTCGTATTATTATCGCTGTTAATGCGGCGCTTATGTTTGTTGCGACGTGACCTGCTATTGCCGTCCTTGGTATCCGAAGTACCATGGTTCTTTGACTATTGTTACTACGAGCCAGCCAGCTGTCTTCTCCCGCACAAAAGCGGGTCATGAGTGTCGTGAGGGCTGCCATAGATTTCGGCTTTTCCTGACCAAGGTGCCGGGCTAGCCACTCGTCGGATGTTGTGTTTGAAAGCTGCTAGGGCCTCTGCATCCGGACAGTCGACGATTTGATTTTTCTTTGTTAGGAACCGAGTCCAGAATTGCCTGGCCGATTCTTCTGGCTGCTGAATTATGTGGCTCAAGTCATCGGCATCTGGTGGTCGCACATAAGTGCCCTGAAAGTTGTCGAGGAATGCGGCTTCCAGATCTTCCCAACAGCTAATGGACTCTGCTGGCAAGCTGTTAAGCCAATGCCGCGCTGGTCCTTTGAGCTTTAGTGGGAGGTATTTGATGGCGTGTAAGTCATCACCGCGGGCCATGTGGATGTGGAGGAGGAAATCCTCGATCCATACCGCAGGATCTGTTGTGCCGTCGTATGATTCAATATTTACGGGTTTGAAACCCTCTGGGATTTGATGATCCATTACTTCGTCTGTGAAGCATAGGGGGTGTGCGGCGCCTCTGTATTGGGCTATATCGCGACGCAGCTCGAATGGGTCTTGCCCGCTGTGTTCGGCCCGGCCGGATTTACTTTTACTGTATCCGGCGTGACGTTTATCGTCTCGCATAGTGGCGCGCCCTCGTGATCCGTAGATCGATCTTGCATGTTTTGCTTTGTCCTCCAATACGTCTCGCAGGTCTGGCGTGTTTCCCCATGCTTTTTTATTTGAATGGCGTCGGGGTGCGGGCTGAGCTTTTGGCTGGAATGCCTCTCTATCACGGCCACGAGGTGGCCGATCAGCGCGTCATACGCTTCTTCCTCCAGTCGAGGTAGCAACCTGCATTTTGGGTAACTCTTGGAGGGGCGCTCGAGTTTATATTCCTCGGCCGCGAGGACT
This sequence comes from Triticum urartu, assembly GCF_003073215.2. Classification (NCBI taxonomy): domain Eukaryota; kingdom Viridiplantae; phylum Streptophyta; class Magnoliopsida; order Poales; family Poaceae; genus Triticum; species Triticum urartu. The sequence continues at coordinate 79,006,526 of NC_053027.1, read as the reverse complement.
TCAGTCCATCTGTCAGCTAGCAGATCTTGATCAGCTTGAAGCTGCTGCTGCTTTTTCTTAAGGCTATTTGCCGTGGCCATAAGCCGGCGCTTGAAGCGCTCTTGTTCGACGGGATCCTCTGGCACGGCGAATTCGTCATCGCCGAGGCTTGCCTCGTCTTCGGAGGGGGCATGTAATTATCATCCTCCGCCTCTCCATCTGCCGCTCTCTCAGGAGGGCTGGCTCCTCCATCCTCCTGCTCTAAATCTTGCTGGAGGGGATTGTTGTTGTCTTCGGCACTATCCGGAGTGTTATTATCTCCTGTGCCGGTATCACCACTTTTGCTTTGCGGGACTTAGAGCGGCGCCGCTGACGTCGGCGCTTGGGTTGCTTCTTGGAGGGGTCATCCTCCGCTGTCTCGTCGCCATTGCCTTCTTTGGGTGTATCCACCATGTATATATTGTATGATGAGGTGGTTGTCCAGTGCCCTGTGGGCAGTGGTTCCTCTTCGTCTCCCGCATCGTCGTCCATACCGTCGATGTCTTCGGAGTCGAAGTCGAGCATGTCGGTTAAGTCATCGACAGTGGCTACTAAGTGGGTGGTGGGTGGCGCGAATTTCTTCGTCGTCCGCATCCCAGTCCTGCCGGACATAGTTCGGCCAGGATCCTCCTGACAAGGAGAGAGACCTTAATGAGTTCAGTATGTCGCCAAAGGGCGAGTGCTGAAAAATATCCGCGGAGGTAAACTCCATGATCGGCGCCAGCCAGATTCGATAGAACGGGCGCAGGCGGTTCGGAGTCCGTGGCCGGAGAAGGATCCGGCAATTTAACAACACAGGCTCTCGTGCAAGGTAAGGTCGATGTTCGGCTCGATCGCCGCTGAGGGTAAGGCCTCCGTGGCGGGGTCCATCCACCCGTCCATGGACGGCGCAACTGGCTCCGAATTGAGGGTCGGAGCGGCTGCCGGTGCGATCTCCTGAACACTGTCTGATGGTAGAGCTAAATCGTACTCATCGTGACGTGCACACAAGGCAGAGGCTCGAATCCGTCGAAGATCAAGTCTCCGCGGATATCGGCCGTGTAGTTTAAGCTTCCAAACCTGACCTGGTGGCCAGGGGCGTAACTTTCAATCTGCTCCAGATGGCCAAGCGAATTGGCCCGCAGTGCAAAGCCGCCGAACACAAAGATCTTCGGGGAGAAAAGTCTCACCCTGGACTGCATCGCTATCGATGATAGTAGGAGCCATCAAGCCTAACGGCGATGACACAGAGGAACTCTCAATGAAAGCACCAATGTCGGTGTCAAAACCGGCGGATCTCGGGTAGGGGGTCCCGAACTGTGCGTCTAAGGCGGATGGTAACAGGAGGCAGGGGACACGATGTTTTACCCAGGTTCGGGCCCTCTTGATGGAGGTAAAACCCTACGTCCTGCTTGATTAATATTGATGATATGGGTAGTACAAGAGTAGATCTACCACGAGATCAGAGAGGCTAAACCCTAGAAGCTAGCCTATGGTATGATTGTATGTTGTCCTACGGACTAAAACCTCTGGTTTATATAGACACCGGAGGGTTAGGGTTACACAAGGTCGGTTACAAAGGAGGAGATAACATATCCGTATTGCCTAGCTTGCCTTCCACGCCAAGTAGAGTCCCATCCGGACACGAGACGAAGTCTTCAATCTTGTATCTTAATAGTCCAACAGTCCGGCCAAAGGATATAGTCGGCTTGTCGCGAGACCCCCTAATCCAGGACTCCCTCGGCCTATCTATTTACTTTATGCTGAGTCAATCCTCTTATTAAAAAGCACCAGTTGGAGAGCACGCTGTCATTTGCATTCATTACTGTTAGTTTACATTGGGTATGACTTGACTGGATCTCTTTTACCATGAATTACAATGTCTAGTCAGTCCTTGGTCTTTAAAGGTGCTCTGCATTTATGTTTTGCGGTCTCAGAAAGGGCTAGCGAGATACCATCTTGTTATATCATATTATGATTGTTTTGAGAAAGTGTTGTCATCCGAGATTTATTATTATGGCTCGCTAGTTGATTATGCTATTGATATGAGTAAACTTGAGACCTATGCGTTATTGCGAATGTGGTTAGTTATAATCTTTGCTGAAAACTTGAATGCTGGCTTTACATATTTACAACAACAAGAGCAAACAGAGTTTGTAAAAGTTTTTCTTTATCACTTTCAGTTTGTCAACTGAATTGCTTGAGGACAAGCAAAGGTTTAAGCTTGGGGGAGTTGATACGTCTCCAACGTATCTACTTTTCCAAACACTTTTGCCCTTGTTTTGGACTCTAACTTGCATGATTTGAATGGAACTAACCCGGACTGACGCTGTTTTCAGCAGAATTACCATGGTGTTATTTATGTGCAGGAGCAAACGTTCTCGGAATGACCTGAAACTTCACGGAGCCACTTTTCAGAAAATAAGAAAAATACCTGCCAAAGATGAAGGCCAGGGGGCCCACCATCTCTCCACGAGGGTGGGGGCACGCCCCCTACCTCGTGGGCCCCCTGTTGCCTCTCCGACTCCAACTCCACCTCCATATATTGAGTTTCGGGGAGAAAAAAATCAGGAGAAGAAATATCATGTTTTACGATACGGAGCCGCCGCCAAGCCCTAAAACCTCTCGGGAGGGCTGATCTGGAGTCCGTTCGGGGCTCGGAGAGGGGAATCCATCGCCATCGTCATCATCAACCATCCTCCATCACCAATTTCATGATGCTCACCGCCGTGCGTGAGTAATTCCATCGTAGGCTTGCTGGACAATGATGGGTTGGATGGGATCTATCATGTAATCGAGTTAGTTTTGTTAGGGTTTGATCCCTAGTGTCCACTATGTTCTGAGATTGATGTTGCTATGACTTTGCTATGCTTAATGCTTGTCACTAGGGCCCGAGTGCCATGATTTCAGATCTGAACCTATTATGTTTTCATCAATATATGAGTGTTCTTGATCCTATCTTGCAAGTCTATAGTCACCTATTATGTGTTATGATCCGTTAACCCCGAAGTGACAATAATCGGGATACTTACCGGTGATGACCGTAGTTTGAGGAGTTCATGTATTCACTATGTGTTAATGCTTTGTTCCGGTACTTCTATTAAAAGGAGGCCTTAATATCCCTTAGTTTCCGTAAGGACCCCGCTGCCACGGGAGGGTAGGACAAAAGATGTCATGCAAGTTCTTTTCCATAAGCACGTATGACTATATTCGGAATACATGCCTACATTATATCAATGAACTGGAGCTAGTTCTGTGTCACCCTAGGTTATGACTGTTACATGATGAACCGCATCCGGCATAATTCTCCATCACCGATCCATTGCCTACGAGCTTTCCATATATTGTTCTTCGCTTATTTACTTTTCCGTTGCTATTGCTATCATCACTACAAAATACCAAAAACATTACTTTTACTACTGTTACCTTTTGCTACCGTTATCACTACTATCATATTACTTTGCTACTAAATACTTTGCTGCAGATATTAAGTTTCCAGGTGTGGTTGAATTGACAACTCAGCTGCTAATACTTGAGAGTATTCTTTGGCTCCCCTTGTGTCGAATCAATAAATTTGGGTTGAATACTTTACCCTCAAAAACTGTTGCGATCCCCTATACTTGCGGGTTATCAGCTGCCGGAGTACTCCCTCAACTTATTCCTCTCCCCTTGCTGGATCAAGAAGGAGGAGACGTCCCCGGGCTGTACGTGTGTTGAACGTGGAGGCGCCGTCCGTTCGGCGCTTGGATCGGATCTTCCGCGATTTGAATCGCCGCGAGTACGACTCCATCAACCGCATTCTTGTAACGCTTCCGCTTAGCGATCTTCAAGGGTATGAAGATGCACTCCCTCTCTCTCGTTGCTAGCATCTCCTAGATTGATCTTGGTGACACGTAGGAAAATTTTGAATTATTACTACGTTCCCCAACAGTGGCATCATGAGCTAGGTCTATGCGTAGATTCTATGCACGAGTAGAACACAAAGTAGTTGTGGGCGATGATTTGTTCAATTTGCTTACCGTTACTAGTCTTATCTTGATTCGGCGGCATTGTGGGATGAAGCGGCCCGGACCGACCTTACACATACGCTTACGTGAGACAGGTTCCACCGACTGACATGCACTTGATGCATAAGGTGGCTAGCGGGTGTCTGTCTCTCCCACTTTAGTCGGATCGGATTCGATGAAGAGGGTCCTTATGAAGGGTAAATAGCAATTGGCATATCACCTTGTGGCTTTTGCGTAGGTAAGAAACGTTCTTGCTAGAAACCCATAGCAGCCACGTAAAACATGCAACAACAATTAGAGGACGTCTAACTTGTTTTTGCAGGGTATGCTATGTGATGTGATATGGCCAAAAGGATGTGATGAATGTATATGTGATGTATGAGATTGATCATGTTCTTGTAATAGGAATCACGACTTGCATGTCGATGAGTATGACAACCGGCAGGAGCCATAGGAGTTGTCTTAATTTATTGTATGACCTGCGTGTCAATGAAAACGCCATGTAATTACTTTACTTTATTGCTAACCGTTAGCCATAGTAGTAGAAGTAATAGTTGGCGAGACAACTTCATGAAGACACGATGATGGAGATCATGGTGTCATGCCGGTGACGAAGGTGATCATGCCGCGCCTCGAAGATGGAGATCAAAGGCGCAAGATGATATTGGCCATATCATGTCACTTTATGATTTGCATGTGATGTTTGTCATGTTTACATCTTATTTGCTTAGAACGACGGTAGCATAAATAAGATGATCCCTCACTAAAATTTCAAGAGATGTGTTCCCCCTAACTGTGCACCGTTGCGAAGGTTCGTTGTTTCGAAGCACCATGTGATTCGGGTGTGATAGATTCTAACGTTCGCATACAACGGGTGTAAGCCAGATTTACACATGCGAAACACTTAGGTTGACTTGACGAGCCTAGCATGTACAGACATGGCCTCGGAACACGAGACCGAAAGGTCGAACATGAGTCGTATAGTAGATGCGATCAACATGGAGATGTTCACCGTTTGTCGTGGAATTGTCACGACAGATGTCCTTAGTGTCAGGACTTAGTCGTGAGGCCAACGCATCTATGTGGTAGCTTGATAGGGGTTGAGCGGAATCGAGAGACACAACACAAGACAGGGATTTAGACAGCTTCAGGCCTCGGGAAACATCATCCGGTAACAACCCTACATGCTGTTTGAGGCTAGGTCTCATTATCATCACGAGGGAGTCGCCGTAAACCGGCTCTCCTCTTTGTATCTAGCCCTAAGATTGTTTATCTTGCTTGTAGCTTGTCCCTCTTGGGGTGCCCTGCCCCTCCTTATATATCTTGAAGGGGCGGTTTACATGACTAGTCCTATTAGGATTAGGTTTAGTTTATTACAAGTGGAGTCCTAGTCTTGCTTCCTTTGTAAGGGAATATTCTTTGTGCTTTCCTCATAAACCGGCCCACCATTAAACGTGAACCGGCCTTCTGGGCCATGGGCCTTGTCATCCATCTGACCCGCCCGCCGGGTTACTAATGAACCGCCAAGACCGGACGGGTAGCCCGTGAATCGCCAAGCTCCGGGCGGGTTACCAGTGAGTCATCCAGTCCGGCTGGTTTATAGTTCTGGCCGGTTTTACGCCATGGGGTATATCCCAACATTAGCCCCCAGTTTAATTTGGATTTATCCATGTTAAACTGATCTGCAACATAAAGTCAAGAGCAAATTTGATAGGTTATGCTCCGGGTTAAGAATTTTTGTAAACCGGTACCTGATCATCCTTAAGTCCTTGTTATTTCCTCCTTCTGAAATCCGGGTCAACAGACAGCTCATAATCAATTTTGCTGACATTGGTTTGTCACGAGAAATATTGTGAAAAAAATAACTCTTTGACTCAGCTCCAAAGCGTCGGTTTAAAAAATATGGGTGTTGAATACTTATCTGATTCGCCGGTTTGAAGATGTAAAACTTGCCGGTTTAACAATTACCAAAATGTCCGTTATAAAAACTGATGATCCGGGATTATGACCGTTGATTAGACGTCGGGTTATGATTGCTGTAGCCCCCCAAATCTTGAGCAGAAAAAGTGATGGCTTAAAGAACTTGCTTCAATATAATGTTACCAATTTTGAAAGAAATCCATGTTGTTCATCCCAGTCACTAGTCAAGAATTGAGTATTCCACATATGTAGCCCCCAAGTGCCGGGTTGTCATGCTTTGCAGCAACCTGGGACTTGTAATTGCTTGATGTCATAAAAACTTCAATCAGTGTAGCCCCCAAGGGTCGGGTCATTATGCCATAATGAGCTAGGGACTTTGTAAATATAATCTTGTAAACTTTGAATAGCAACGTGTAGCCCCCAAGGGTCGGCTTAGTAAGATAATACTGAACCAGGACTTGATATATACTTCAATGAAAATAACATATTATAATGTAGCTTCCATCGCAGGGCTTGAACCCACGTCCACAAGGTTAAGAGCTTTGTGTTTTACCAACTGAGCAATGGATCCCAATATTTTATGGACGACAAACTTGTGTACTTGGATGTTGACAGGAGCAATTGGTAGCCCCCAAGGGCGGCTCATTATAATATGATGAGTCGGGTCTTCAATAAGATTAGTAAAAAAAATGAACTTTGCATTAGCCCCAAGTGTCCATGGTGCATGCTTGCAGCGCCATGAGACTTGTGTATTTGATGTTAATTTCAACTGAAATAATGTAGGCCCCTGAAGGTCGTTAAGGCTGCAGCAACTTCGGGACTATTCTTAAATGGTAGAATAAATCATATCTTATTGATAATATGATAGCCATCTGCGCTAAAGCGACTTTGGAAAACCTTAATCATAATACTGGTTATTGATAACCATAATAAAATCCAGCCATGTTGGCTATTTGAATTAATATACCCAATGATTTATAAGCGCATAATTCCAATGGCGCAATCCAAATATATACTGGCGACTTATAGTCCAAAGCCAGGCCGGTTTAACAAACCTGTTTCTGCATACAACAAGTTTAAAGTGTCCTGGCGGTTTACCGCCGGACGGGTCATAATGCCCAACATATAACCCGGGTTTATAACCAAGGCTGCACTTAAGAATAATCAAATATGAAATAGATCATACCTGTGACATTGAATCACATTGTTGGTTTTACCAACTTTTTGTAGTAAGGGTGATAACCCAATCTTGAGTACTGATAACTCCTTCCATATTGTGCCGGTTTATGATAAAACCGTGCCGGGTTGTGATAAACACCGGATTAACCATATATAATACTGGCGACTTGTAGTCAAACCAGACCGGGCTGATAGTCTCCGGATTATAACTTGATCGTGTACTGACAACTTGTAGTTTGAAAGCCGAACCGGGTTGATAAACACCGGTTTACTCCATAATAGGATGGTAACAGAAAATCAAACCGGGCAGATAGTCTTCGGATTAAGATTTGACCGTGTCCCGTCCATTTGTAATTGACAGTCGAACCGGTTTAAGAAATGTCGGTTTAAAACGCAACAAAAAGAAAGAAATATCTATCAAAGAAAATTGTGAAGCAAAGGCAATGATAAAACCGTTTGCCAAAAAGAAGCTTATTTGAGCTGATCAGATGGCGTTACCATGGTCGGACACGACCAAGCTCCCGATAGGTGTAGCTATGGTTCAAGTCAGCTAGGTCCCCAAATGAAACCGTGGCATTTATGCCGATCAAGTGGCATGGCGATGTTTCTGGTCCGACCAAGCCCCCAAGTGATTCTGTGGCCT
>NC_053027.1:78907786-78997780 GCF_003073215.2 Triticum urartu | reverse complement strand
AGTGGAGAGCGATCCTCCCACTCGGGGGCTTAGCTGCAGTCCAGCACTCGCCTAAGTTCTCTCACTTAGAGACTTAGCTGCAGTCCGGCACTCGCCTAAGTTTGAAAAAATCCTACCGAGTGGAGAGCAATCCTCCCACTCGGGGGCTTAGCTGCAGTCCAGTACTCGCCTAAGTTCTCCCGCTTAGAGACTTAGCTGCAGTCAGGCACTCGCCTAAGTTTGAAAAAATCCTACTGAGTGGAGAGCAAACCTCCCACTCGGGGGCTTAGCTGCAGCCCAGCGCTCGCCTAAGTGTTTAAAAATCCTACCGAGTGAGAGCAAACCTCCCACTCGGGGGCTTAGCTACAGACCAGCGCTTGCCTAAGTATAGGACACAACCCAATCCGCAAGGACGACGAGGTGCAAATTGACTGCTACCTTCTCCTTCGGAGCTGCACCACAAATACAACAGTTATTTCGAATGAAGATCGAGTTCCACTCGACGGATCATCCATGAAGATATTCAACGATAAATCCAATTCAGATAAGACCTAAAGGTCCCAGACCTCAGGCCAAAGCAATCGAGCCCTCAGCTCGACGGAGTTTAACGGTTACAAAATCCACTCGGCATTCCGAGGCAAATTTAAAGTGGAGCTCAAAGGGTTTTTACTCCTCAGGTGGAGGACTGGAAGGGGCGACGAACTCGTCCAAGTCGATCCCGTCTACAATACGGGTGGCAGCAGCGATGAAAGTCTCCATGAAATCTTGAAAGTTGTCCTTCCTGGTATTGGCAACTTGGATGGCGGCCAGCTTCTCTTCTCGCGCCTCCTTGCAATGGACGCGGACCAGAGATAGAGCCACATCAGCGCCACACCGAGCAGAAGACTTCTTCCACTCCTGCACTCGGTCAGGGATTCCGTTAAGTCGAGTCATCAGAGACTCGAGATCGTTTTGGAGCGTAGCCTCTGGCCAAAGTGCCGGGTCGATTCGTGACATGGCAACCTTCAGTCGAGCCAAGTAGTCCACGACGCCGTCAATGCGAGATTCCAGTCAGAGCAGATTCATGGCAGCTTCATCTTTCACGGGAGAGTTGATTGGATCCAAACCTGTTTCGATCCGCCCAGTCTCCTCTTCAAAGTTCTGGCAAAGCTCTGCATTCACGATCCAAGGATAAGTCAATTTTCATAGACTGAGTCGACACAAAAAAAAACCAGTCGGAACTGAATGTGCACCTTCAAGCTTGATGTACAACTTCTTGGCGAGGCTCCTCAAGTAGCTCTCCAGGTCGTCCGTCCTACGAGCGATGCCTTCCATCTTCTCATTCAGGGTGAGGTTCTCCTTCTTCCAACGTGAACACTCCCTGTTGGCTTCATTCAGAGCGGTCTTCAGCTTGGTATTCTCTTCTTCTAAGTGGTCGACCGAAGCCAGCTTCTGTACGGCCAGAGCGGTCTTGTCATCAGCCTCCTTACGGGCAGCAGCCAAGTCCTGATCCTTCTTCGCCAGAGCTTCGTTCAGTTTTTCTGCGAAGAAATGATGATTGAATCGGAAATAGCAAAAGGGTACTCAAGCCTAAAAACTAACCAGTCGACAAAGTCGTCTTACCTGCGGCGCGGTCTCTGACCTTCTGCAGCTCTGTTCTAGCCAGCTCCAGATCAAGGTTCAGTTGAATCTTCTGCTTCTCCAACTCAGTATAGCGAGCTACAAGTTCGCAGGATTTCTGTAAAAGCAAAATCAGTCGACAAACGTCCAAGATAAGTTGCTTCCGAGTAACTAAGAGACAATGACGACGTTTCTAAGACCACAGCCGAATCAAAAACATTCGACTGTAGTCTCGGGGACTACACCCAGTGGGTGCACTCAGCGTGCCCCCACTGGTTCGACCAAAAAAAAAGATCTTCGGGGAAAAACCGAGTGAAGAAATACAGCTACAGCAACACAATGTAAAGACTACAATCGGCTGCCAGCAGTCCACCGTAGTCTCGGGGACTACACCCAGTGGGTGCACTTAGCGTGCCCCCACTCGTCCAAGAATTGGCAGACACACCCAGTGGGTGTACAGATACAGATACAAAAGATCTTCGGAAAAGAGACTCTTCAAACAGCATATCATAACAGACCAAGTGTTGAGTCGACTGACCTGGACGTTGCTCTGAAGAGCCGAACTCGCGTCATAGGCTGCTTGGCTGGCCTCCCGAGCCATCTTCACTTGCTCCATCATGATCCCCGCCTAGCGTATAGCCTCCTTTGCAGCAGCCGCTTGGTCCTCAGGGACGGGGTACGCAGCAAAAAGCGAAGGTGGATCCGCAGTCGACGCCGAAGGCCGCACGCTCGTCAGAGGAATGGCGAAAGTCACAGAAGCCCGAGTGGTGTCACCACCATCCCGAGCCATGGCCTCAGACGCCGGAGCAGGTTGGGGGGTCTCTTCAGCCGTCGACCTCTTGTTCCTCCTCATTCTCAGCGGTTCGTTGTCGTCGTCATCCGGGAGGTCGACAACATGAGGAGGGGCTACAAAGGAAACGTTCAATCGACCAGGGTTGCAATAAATGTTTAGTCGACTCAAAGCGGAACGTCAGTAATCGTACCAGGGTTGGAGGTAACAGCATCCTCCATCTCTTGGTCGTCGTCCTTGGCGGAGATCTCAGAAGTAGCAGCACTGCAAGCCTCGAAAGTCAGTCGGTTGGTTCAATGGATCGACCAAGGATCCGTCCACGGTCGACAAAGGATAACAAGTTTTATTATTACCCAGAAATGGTGGGGACGGCCATCTTCATCTTGGGCAGAGCCTTGGGCGGCTTGGACGGTGCTGCGCGCGGGTGCTTGGGAGCCTTTCCAGTCGGCGTAGGAGAAGAGGTCCGAGGGCGTTTCGACGACTGCCCAACAGGAGCAGTCGCACTACCACGCTCCCGCACTGGATCGTGTGTGAGCTTGGATCGCCCCTCCGGGTGGGGGGGGGGTTCAACCTCCTCCTCCTCCTCTTCGCTGGAGTCGACGTCGTTGCCTCCCTCTCCTTCACCATCGGACTCCCACTCGCCTTGATCGTCCCCGCTCTCACCTCCGCTCGCCTCCCCTTCCTCAGTTGGCCCCTGTGCCCCATTGGGCGTCGAGCACATCTCAGTAGTCGCCTAAAAACAACAGACAAGACAAAGGTCAATCGACCAACTCAAAGAAGACCAATGAAGAAAAACAAGACCTCAGTCAGGAGCATAGAGACATACCTGGTCCACGTCGTACGAGTTGTCGAGTGTAATTACCCTCCTGGCTCCTCGGGGGTTGTCCTTGTTTCCTGTGATACTCGATAGCCACCCCTCTAGCATCTCATCAGTGACCTCCTCCGGGTGGATCCGAGTGGTGTCGTCGAGACCCGAGTACAACCACATCGGGTGGTTATGAGCCTGGAGTGGTTGGATGCGCCTCCGGAGGAAGACCTCCAGCAAATCCATGCCCGTCATGCCCTCATGGACAAGCTCAACCACTCGACCGGCCAGCACTTTGACTTGAGCCCTTTCCTCCGGCGCCACTTTCAGAGAAGCAGGTTTTTCAGCTCGGTCGAGGGAGAAAGGAGGAAGACCAGTCGACTGTCCTGGGGTCGCCTGGTCCTGACAGTAGAACCAGGTCGCCTGCCAGCCACGGACCGACTCCGGGAAAGTAATGGATGGAAAACAGCTCTTCCCCCTCGTCTGGATCGCCAAGCCCCCGCACAACTGGATCACCTGCGTCCTCTCGTCACTCGACTTGGCCTTCTTGACCGATTGAGAACGGCAGGTAAAGATGTGCTTGAAAAGTCCCCAATGGGGGCGGTAACCCAAGAAAGCCTCACACATGGAAATGAAAGCGGCAAGGTATACAATGGAGTTGGGAGTAAAGTGGTGGAGCTGCGCTCCGAAGAAGTTCAAGAAGCTCCGGAAAAAAGGATGGGGCGGCAGAGAAAACCCTCGGTCGATGTGGGTGGCTAGGAGCACGCACTCACCATCGCGGGGTTGAGGTTCGATCTCTCTCCCCGGAAGACGCGCAGCCTCGTGGGGAATGACTCCCCCCTCGACCATGTCGTCGAGATCCTCTTGCCGGATCACTGACGGCATCCAATCGCCCTGGATCCAGCCCTTGGGCAGAGCGGACCTTGAGGAGGATCCGCCCCGAGCAGATCTTTTCCCCTTCCCCTGCGCCGCCGCCTTCTTCACGCGCTCCAGAGCGGAGGTCTTGCCCTTCGTCATCGTCGCCGGCGAAGTCTCGCACGGGCCTGCTGCGCTGGGGCGAGAACAGAGGTGGCGTAAGGACTTGCGAAGGGAGAGAGGAAGAAGAAAGGAGGAGAAGAGAGCGCACTGCTTGGAAACCCCGAGCCGGCGATTTATAAGGGGCCGCTCCCGAGTGGCTGACTGGTAGGCCCAAACTATCCAGTCAAATCCCGCAGCGGACGCGCGCGCAGTACGTGGCGAAAAAGGCGACGCGGGGATCGAGGAGCTTCTGCTTTATCGCTTCCTATTACTGCGGCCACTCCCGTCCCGCGCGCTTCCCAAAATCCGAAATCCCACGACATCTGCGGGCTGCAGAACAACTTGTCAAAACGGAAGACCCCGCCCGCGCCGACGCTCGGTATGTCACAAATAAAGAAATTCACTCGACGAAAGGCCTGGAATGGATCAAGGCGACTGAAAAAGGTTGGCAACGTCATCTGTGACGATTGACCCAAAACGAGGCGCTCACGTAGCCCAAAGAACCAGTCGGAAAGATCTCCAACTCTTTCCCCACTCTAACCTCGATCCATTCGGGGGCTAATGATGAAGCCATGTACCTAGGGTAGGGGCACGGACCTGTCCAAGGAGCCCTACCCTAGGACATCCCTAGGAGAAGTCACCTTTCAATCGACTTGAAGGTATCCCACTCGACGGATTCAAGACACTCGACCAGAAAGCTATCACTCGACCATGAAGCCAACCACTCGACCGCCAGGAGACCTATAGTCACTCCGCAGGCAAACGGTCAGCTGTTAAGTAGTCTTTATGGTCATTATAGCACTTTATTAGGGGCGTTACCAGTAACGCCCAACCTTAAATGTACCTTAAACCCTGCATTACTGAGGGCAGGAGGGGGCCGGCGAACTCTATATAAGCCACCCCCCTCCTCAGTATGAAGAGTTCGCACCCCTGTTATTCACACGCCAGTAATCCAGTCGACCGCCTCCGGGCACCGAGACGTAGGGCTATTACTGCCTCCGCGAAGGGCCTGAACTCGTACATCTTGGTGTGTTTACAACTTCCCAATAGCTGAGATCTAGCCTCTCCATACATACCCCCCTACATCACTGTCAGAGTTAGAACCACGACATCCCCTCCCCTAGTCCAATTCGGACTAGGCCCATGGAGGGCGCGCGGACAGCCCTCGTGGCTTCTCCTCTTTTTCCCTTAAAGCCCACTAAGGCCCATATGTACTCCCGTATTCCCGTAACTCCCCCGGTACTCCGAAAAGTACCCGGATCACTCGGAACCTTTCCGATGTCCGAATATAGCCTTCCAATATATCGATCTTTACGGCTCGATCATTTCGAGACTCCTCGTCATGTCTGTGATCTCATCTAGGACTCCGAACAACCTTCGGTACATCAAATCACATAAACTCATAATACCAATCGTCACCGAACGTTAAGTGTGCGGACCCTACGGGTTCGAGAACTATGTATACATGACCGAGACATGTCTCCGGTCAATAACCAATAGCGGAACATGGATGCTTATATTGGCTCCTACATATTCTACGAAGATCTTTATCGGTCAAACCGCATAACGGTATACGATGTTCCCTTTGTCATCGGTATGTTACTTGCCCGAGATTCGATCATCGGTATCTCAATACCTACTTCAATCTCGTTACCGGCAAGTATCTTTACTCGTTCTGTAATGCTACATCCCGTAACTAACTCATTAGCTACATTGCTTGCAAGGCTTATAGTGATATACATTACCGAGAGGGCCCAGAGATACCTCCCCGACAATCGGAGTGACAAATCCTAATCTTGATCCATGCCAACTCAACAAACACCATCGGATACACCTATAGAGCACCTTTATAATCACCCAGTTACCTTGTGACGTTTGGTAGCACATTGATACGTCTCCAATGTATCTCTAATTTTTTATTGTTCCATGCTATATTATTTACTGTTTTGAATGTTTATGGGCTTTATTATACACTTTTATATCATTTTTGGGACTAACCTATTAACCCAGAGCCCAGAGCCAGTTTCTGCTTTTTACCCCGTTTTAGGGTTTCGAAGAAAAGAAAAACCAAACGGAGTCCAATTGACCTGAAACTTCACGGAACTCATTTTTGGAAGGAAAGAAGCCCAGAAGACTTGGAGTGCATGTCGGGGGATCTGCGAGGAGGTCACGACACAGGGGTGGGCGCGCCCTCCACCCTCATGAGCCCCTCGTGGCCCCCCTGACGTACTTCTTCCGCCTATATATCTCCATATACCCTAAAAACATCCGTGAGTACAATAGATCGGGAGTTCCGCCACCAGAAACCTCCGTAGCCATCGAAATCCAATCTAGACCCGTTCCGGCACCCTGCCGGAGGGGGCAATCCTTCTCCGGTGGCCATCTTCATCATCCCGGTGCTCTCCATGACGAGGAGGGAGTAGTTCTCCCTCGGGGCTGAGGGTATGTACCAGTAGCTATGTGTTTGATCTCTCTCTCTCGTGTTCTTGAGGTGATACGATCTTGATGTATCGCGAGCTTTGCTATTATATTTGGATCCTATGATGTTTCTTCCCCCCTCTATTCTCTTGTAATGAATTGAGTTTCCCCTTTGAAGTTATCTTATCGGATTGAGTCTTTAAAGATTTGAGAACACTTGATGTATGTATTGCCGTGCGTATCTGTGGTGACAATGGGATACCACGTGATTCACTTGATGTATGTTTTGGTGATCAACTTTCGGGTTCCGCCCATGAACCTATGCATAGGGGTTGGCACACGTTTTCGTCATGATTCTTCGGTAGGAACTTTGGGGCACTCTTTGAGGTCCTTTGTGTTGGTTGAATAGATGAATCTGAGATTGTGTGATGCATATCGTATAATCATACCCACGGATACTTGAGGTGACATTGGAGTATCTAGGTGACATTAGGGTTTTGGTTGATTTGTGTCTTAAGGTGTTATTCTAGTACGAACTCTAGGGCTGTTTGTGACACTTATAGGAATAGCCCAACGGATTGATTGGAAAGAATAACTTTGAGGTGGTTTCGTACCCTACCATAATCTCTTCGTTTGTTCTCCGCTATTAGTGACTTTGGAGTGACTCTTTGTTGCATGTTGAGGGATAATTATGTGATCCAATTATGTTAGTATTGTTGAGGCAACTTACACTAGTGAAAGTATGAACCCTAGGCCTTATTTCCATACATTGCAATACCGTTTACGCTCACTTTTATCATTAGTTACCTTGCTGTTTTTATATTTTAAGATTACAAAAACGGTTATCTACTATCTGTATTGCACTTGTATCACCATCTCTTCGCCGAACTAGTGCACCTATACAATTTACCATTGTATTGGGTGTGTTGGGGACACAAGAGGCTCTTTGTTATTTGGTTGCAGGGTTGCTTGAGAGAGACCATCTTCATCCTACGCCTCCTATGGATTGATAAACCTTAGGTCATCCACTTGAGGGAAATTTGCTACTGTCCTACAAACCTCTACACTTGGAGGCCCAACAACGTCTACAAGAAGAAGGTTGTGTAGTAGACATCAAGCTCTTTTCTGGCGCCGTTGCCGGGGAGGTGAGTGATTGAAGGTATATCTTTAGATCTTGCAATCGAGTCTTTTAGTTTCTTATTTTAGCACTAGTTTAGTATATAAAAGAAAACTACAAAAATATGGAATTGAGTTTGTCTCATACGCTTCATCTTTTTAATATCTTTCGTAAGTATGATGGAAAGGAAAATTGTGCCAAAGTGCTAGAAGAAGAAATCTATAAAATGTTTGGCACTAAATGTTTGAATGATGAGCATGATTGCAATGTTGTTAGTATGAATTCCTTGAATATCCATGATGCTAATGATATGCAAAGCCACAAGCTTGGGGTAGCTATGTTTGATGAAGATAATATTTTTTGTCCCCCAAGTTTTGATGAGCAAATTTATTATGATGAAAGCATGCCTCCTATCTATGACGATTATTGTGATGACACGTATGCTTTAAAGAATAATGATAACCATGAAACTTGTCATATTGATCTTAATTTTCAATCCCATGATAGTTAATTTGTTGAGTTTGCTCCCACTACTATTAATGAGAAGAATTTTGCTTATGTGGAGAGTAATAAAATTTCTATGCTTGTGGATCATGAAAAGAATGCTTTAGGTACTGGTTATATTGTTGAATTCATTCATGATGCTACTGAAAATTATTATGAGGGAGGAACATATACTTGTAGGAATTGCAATAATATCAAGTTTCCTCTCTATGTGCTTAAAGTTTTGAAGTTATGCTTGTTTTACCCTCCTATGCTAGTTGATTATTGTTCCCATAAGTTGTTTGCTCACAAAATCCCTATGCATAGGAAGTGGGTTAGACTTAAATGTGCTAGCCATATTCTTCAAGATGCTCTCTTTATGTTACAATTCTTATCTTTTATGCGAGCATCGTTGAAATCATCATGCCTAGATAGGGGCGTTAAACGATAGCGCTTGTTGGGAGGCAACCCAATTTTATTTTTGTTCCTTGATTTTTGTTCCTGTGTAGTAATAAATAATTCATCTAGAATCTGTTTAGATGTGGTTTTATGCTTTTATTAGTGTTTGCGCCAAGTAGAACCTTTGGGAAGACTTGGGGGAAGTCTTGTTGATCATACTGTAAAAAACAGAAACTTTAGCACTCACGAGAATTGCTGCCATTTTTATTTGGAGAGTGATATTTAGTTAATTCTTTTTGCAGATGATTAATAGATAAATTCCTCAGGTCCATCAATTTAATTGAGAATTTTATGAGTTCCAGAAGTATACGTTTGATCCAGATTACTACAGACTGTTCTGTTTTTGACAGATTCTGTTTTTCATGTGTTGTTTACTTATTTTGATGAATCTATGGCTAGTAAAAGAGTTTGTAAACCATAGAGAAGTTGGAATACAGTAGGTTTAACACCAATATAAATAAAGAATGAGTTCATTACAGTACCTTGAAGTGGTGTTTTGTTTTCTTTCGCTAACGGAGCTCACGAGTTTTCTACTTTATGTTTTGTGTTGTGAAGTTTTCAAGTTTTGGGTAAGGATTCGATGGACTATGGAATAAGGAGTGGAAAGATCCTAAGATTTGGGATGCCCAAGGCACCCCAAGGTAATATTCAAGGATAGCCAAGAGCCTAAGCTTGGGGATGTCCCGGAAGGCATCCCCTCTTTCGTCCTCGTTCATCGGTAATTTTACTTGGAGCTATATTTTTATTTACCACATGATATGTGTTTTGCTTGGAGCATCAATTTATTTTGTTAGGATTTTCTTGCTGTTATTTAGAACAATGTTTTGCATCTTTTATTTCAATAAAAGTGGCATTGATAGCCTTTACTATGCCTATGTTACAAGTATACATGTTGCTGTTTGAAAACGGAAAGTTTACCGCTGTTGCAATAATTCTCTAGAAAGGTAAGAATGTGATAAAATGTTGAAACCTTTTGCATATTAAGCTATGATAAATTTACTACAGTGGGAATTTTCTTTCATAATTTTTGGAGTTAGGGAAGTATGGATGTTGCTGCATTCTTTACAGACTATCCTGTTTAGGCAGATTGCTGTTATGTTTGCATTGTTTGCATATGTTTGCTTCTTTAATGATTCTATTTGAGGATAGGACTATTAAATATGCAGAGGCATTTAGTATGCAATGTTGAATAATAATTTTAGTGATTTTCTACAGTAGAGTATGATAGGGTTTTTGCAATGGTTTATACTAACTTATCTCACGAGTCCTTGTTGAGTTTTGTGTGGATGAAGCTTTTGAGATTTAGGGAGACCGTGATATGAGAGGAATTAAGGAGATACAAAAGCTCAAGATTGGGGATGCCCAAGGCATCCCAAGATAATATTTCAAGAAGTCTCAAGCATCTAAGCTTGGGGATGCCCCGGTTGGCATCCCACCTTTCTTCTTCAACAAATTATCGGTTAGTTTCGGTTGATCCTAAGTTTTTGCTTCTTCACATGATGTTTGCCATTCTTAGAATGTCATTTTATTTTGCTTTGCTTGCTGTTTGAATAGAATACCAAGATCTAAAATTATTAAATGTTAGAGAGTCTTCACATAGTTGCATAATTATTTGACTACTCATTGATCTTCACTTATATCTTTCGGAGTAGTTTGACATTTGCTCTAGTGCTTCACTTATATCTTTTAGAGCATGGTGGTAGTTTTATTTTGAAGAAATAGATCAACTCTCATGCTTCACTTAGATTATTTTGAGAGTCTTAATAGCATGGTAATTTTCTTAAAATCCTAATATGCTAGGTATACAAGATTAGTAAAAACTTTCTTATGAGTGTTTTGAATACTAAGAGAAGTTTGATGATTGATGATTGTTTTGAGATATGGAGGTAATAATATCAAAGTCGTGCTAGTTGAGTAGTTGTGAAATTGAGAAATGCTTGTGTTGAAGTTTACAAGTCCCGTAGCATGCACGTATGGTAAACGTTATGTAACAAATCTGAAACATGAGGTGTTATTTGATTGTCCTCCTTATGAGTGGCGGTCGGGGACGAGCGATGGTCTTTTCCTACCAATCTATCCCCCTAGGAGCATGCGCGTAGTACCGAGGTTTTTGATGACTTGTAGATTTTTGCAATAAGTATGTGAGTTCTTTATGACTAATGTTGAGTCCATGGATTATACGCACTCTCACCCTTCCATCCTTGCTAGCCTCTTCAGTACCATGCATTGCCCTTTCTCGCATTGAGAGTTGGTGCAAACTTCGCCGGTGCATCCAAACCCCGTGAGATACGATATTTCACACATAAACCTCCTTATATCTTCCTCAAAACAGCCACCATACCTACCTATTATGGCATTTCCATAGCCATTCCGAGATATATTGCCATGCAACTTTCCATCATTCCGTTCATCATGACACATTCATCATTGTCATATTGCTTAGCATGATCATGTAGTTGACATAGTATTTGTGGAAAAGCCACCATTCATAATTCTTTCATACATGTCACTCTTGGTTCATTGCATATCCCGGTACACCGACGGAGGCATTCATATAGAGTCATCATTGTTCTAGTATCGAGTTGTAATCATTGAGTTGTAAATAAATAGAAGTGGGATGATCATCATTATTAGAGTATTGTCCCAAGTGAGGAATAAATAAAATAAAATAAAAGAAATGCCATAAAAAAGAGAAGGCCCCAAAAAAAAGAGAAAGGCCATAAAAAAGAAAAGGCCCAAAAACTGAGAGAAAAAGAGAGAAGGGACAATGCTACTATCCTTTTCCACACTTGTGCTTCAAAGTAGCACCATGATCTTTATGATAGAGAGTCTCTTGTTTTGTCACTTTCATATACTAGTGGGAATTTTTCATTATAGAACTTGGCTTGTATATTCCAACAATGGGCCTCCTCAAGTGCCCTAGGTCTTCGTGAGCAAGCAATATTGGATGCACACCCACTAGTTTCTTTTGTTGAGATTTCATACATTTATAGCTCTAGTGCATCCGTTGCATGGCAATCCCTACTCCTTGCATTAACATCAATCGGTGGGCATCTCCATATCCCATTGATTAGCCTCGTTGATGTGAGACTTTCTCCTTTTTGTCTTCTCCACATAACCCCCCTCATTATATTCTATTCCACCCATAGTGCTATGTCCATGGCTCACGCTCATATATTGCATGAAAGTTTATAGGTTTGAGATTACTAAAGTATGAAACAATTGCTTGGCTTGTCATCGGGGTTGTGCATGATGAGAGCATTCTTGTGTGACGAAAATGGAGCATGACTAAACTATATGATTTTGTAGGGATGAACTTTCTTTGGCCATGTTATTTTGAGAAGACATAATTGCTTAGTTAGTATGCTTGAAGTATTATTATTTTTATGTCAATATGAACTTTTATCTTGAATCTTTAGGATCTGAATATTCGTACCACAATTAAGAAGAATCACATTGAAATTATACCAAGTAACACTCCGCATCAAAAAATCTGTTTTTATCATTTACCTACTCGAGGACGAGCAGGAATTAAGCTTGGGGATGCTGATACGTCTCCAACGTATCTATAATTTTTGATTGCTCCATGCTATATTATTTACTGTTTTGAATGTTTATGGGATTTATTATACACTTCTATATCACTTTTGGGACTAACCTATTAACCTAGAGCCCAGTGCCAGCTTCTGTTTTTACCCTGTTTTAGGGTTTCGAAGAAAAGGAAAACCAAACGGAGTCCAATTGACCTGAAACTTCACGGAACTCATTTTTGGAAGGAAAGAAACCCAGAAGACTTGGAGTGCATGTCGGGGGATCCGCGAGGAGGTCACGAGGCAGGGGGCGCGCCCACCCCCCTGGGCGCGCCCTCCACCCTCGTGAGCCCCTCGTGGCCCCCCTGACGTACTTCTTCCGCCTATATATCTCCATATACCCTAAAAACATCCGTGAGCACAATAGATTGGGAGTTCCGCCGCCAGAAGCCTCCGTAGCCACCGAAAGCCAATCTAGACCCGTTCCGGCACCCTGCCGGAGGGGGCAATCCTTCTCCGGTGGCCATCTTCATCATCCCGATGCTCTCCATGACGAGGAGGGAGTAGTTCTCCCTCGGGGCTGAGGGTATATACCAGTAGCTATGTGTTTGATCCCTCTCTCTCGTGTTCTTGAGGTGATACGATCTTGATGTATCGCGAGCTTTGCTATTATATTTGGATCCTATGATGTTTCTTCCCCCCTCTATTCTCTTGTAATGAATTGAGTTTCCCCTATGAAGTTATCTTATCGGATTGAGTCTTTAAAGATTTGAGAACACTTGATGTATGTCTTGCCGTGCGTATCTGTGGTGACAATGGGATACCACGTGATTCACTTGATGTATGTTTTGGTGATCAACTTGCGGGTTCCTCCCATGAACCTATGCATAGGGGTTGGCACACATTTTCGTCGTGATTCTCCGGTAGGAACTTTGGGGCACTCTTTGAGGTCCTTTCTGTTGGTTGAATAGATGAATCTGAGATTGTGTGATGCATATCGTATAATCATACCCACGGATACTTGAGGTGACATTGGCGTATCTAGGTGACATTAGGGTTTTGGTTGATTTGTGTCTTAAGGTGTTATTCTAGTACGAACTCTAGGGCTGTTTGTGACACTTATAGGAATAGCCCAACGGATTGATTGGAAAGAATAACTTTGAGGTGGTTTCGTACCCTACCATAATCTCTTCGTTTGTTCTCCGCTACTAGTGACTTTGGAGTGACTCTTTGTTGCATGTTGAGGGATAGTTATGTGATCCAATTATGTTAGTATTGTTGAGGGAACTTACACTAGTGAAAGTATGAACCCTAGGCCTTATTTCCACACATTGCACAGGTTTTCACTCCATGGCAGATTTTCCTTGTTTTTATGGGATTTCATATAGGCTGCCATGGTTAATGGGAAAAAAATTTCTATGTGCATGTTCATGACATGATAAAATCTTATTTGGCATATGGGAATTTCATAACACTTCGATTTTCCAAACCATGGCATATTGTATAAATATTCAGAACATATACTTGGCAAATCTATGAATTTTAATATTGTCACATGGCAATTTTATTTATTCTTGTGCAATTTTTTACACATTTTTTGTAATGCTCACATGTTAAATATAGTTTTTGGGTTTGTTAAAAACTTTGTTAGCCACAGGGGTGACATTTTGTGACGCCCTCGATTCAATCATACACTAATCATACACACAAACGTGTACGATCAAGATCAGGGACTCACGGGAAGATATCACAACACAACTCTAAAAATAAAATAAGTCATACAAGCATCATATTACAAGCCAGGGGCCTCGAGAGCTCGAATACAAGAGCTCGATCATAGGCGAGTCAGCGGAAGCAACAAAATCTGAGTACAGACATAATTAAACAAGTTTGCCTTCAGAAGGCTAGCACAAACTGGGATACAGATCGAAAGAGGCGCAGGCCTCCTACCTGGGATCCTCCTAAACTACTCCTGGTCGTCATCAGGGGCCTGCACGTAGTAGTAGGCACCTCCTAAGTAGTAGTAGTCGTCATCGACAGTGGCGTCTGACTCGTGGACTCCAACGTCTAGTCGCAGAAATCGAGTAGAGAAAGGGAAAAAGGGGGAAGCAAAGCAACCGTGAGTACTCATCCAAAGTACTCGCAAGCAAGGAGCTACTTTACATATGTATGCAATGGTATCAAATGGAAAAAGGGTATCATAGGTGGACTGAACTGCAGAATGCCGGAATAAGGGGGGATAGCTAGTCCTTTCGAAGACTGCGCTTCTGGTAACCTCCATCTTGCAGCAGAAGAAGAGAGTAGATGGTAAGTTCACCAAGTAGCATCGCATAGCATAATCCTAACCGATGATCCTTCCCTCGTCGCCCTGTGAGAGAGCGATCACCGGTTGTATCTGGCACTTGGAAGGGTGTGTTTTATTAAGTATCCAGTTCTAGTTGTCATAAGGTCAAGGTACAACTCCAAGTCGTCCTGTTACCAAAGATCACGGCTATTCGAATAGATTAACTTCCCTGCAGGGGTGCACCACATAACCCAACACGCTCGATCCCATTTGGCCGGACACACTTTCCTGGGTCATGACCGGCCTCGGAAGATCAACACGTCGCAGCCCTACCTAGGCACAACAGAGAGGTCAGCACGCCGGTCTAAATCCTATGGCGCACGGGTCTGGACCCATCGCCCATTGCACACCTGCACGTTGCGTACGCGGCAGGTGAGCAGACCTAGCCTCCCTTATACAAGAGCAGGCGTTCCAGTCCAACCCGGCGCGCGCCGCTCAGTCGCTGACGTCACGAAGGCTTCGGCTGATACCACGACGTCGAGTGCCCATAACTGTCCCCACGTAGATGGTTAGTGCGTATATGCCAGTAGCCAGACTCAGATCAAATACCAAGATCTCGTTAAGCGTGTTACTTTGAAATAACCGTGAATGCCGACCAGGGCCAGGCCCACCTCTCTCCTAGGTGGTCTCAACCTGCCATGTCGCTCCGCCTCAAAGTAACAGTCGGGGGCCGTCAGGAACTCAGGCCCGCCACTACCTGGATGGAGCCACCTGCCCCTTCAGCCCCCATCTCCGAACAGTATCATAAGTAATGTAACAGTATAAGTATATATCATATGCCCGTGATCACCTCCCGAAGTGATCACGGCCCAGTAGTATAGCATGGCAGACGAACAAAAGTGTAGGGCCACTGATGAAACACTAGCATCCTATACTAAGCATTTAGGATTGCAGGTAAAGGTAACAACAGTAGTAGCAAGGATAGGCTATGCATCAGGATAGGATAACGGAAAGCAGTAACATGCTACACTACTCTAATGCAAGCAGTAGAGAGAAGAATAGGAGATATCTGGTGATCAAAGGGGGGCTTGCCTGGTTGCTCTGGCAAGAGAGAGGGGTCGTCAACACCGTAGTCGTATTGGGTAGCAGCGGCGTCGGTCTCGGTGTCTAGCGAGAGTAAAGGGGGGAGAAACAATAAATATAATGCAAACAAATGCATGACGATGCATGACATGACAAAGCGTGATGCTAGGTGTGCCCTAACGTGGTACGAGGTGGTACCGGTGAAGGGGGAAAACTTCCGGGAAATTATCCCCGGTGTTTCGCGTTTTCGGACAGATGAATCGAAGGGGGAAAGTTGTGTGTTCGCTATGCTAAGGATGTGTGGCGGACGAACGGGTTGCTTATCCGAATTCCTCTCGTCGTTCTGAGCAACTTTCATGTATAAAACTTTTTCATCCGAGTTATAGATTATTTTCTATGATTTTTTAAAGATCTAAACAATTTTTTGGAATATAATTATTCGAATTAAGAAAGAAAAGTAAATAATTTTGTCACCTAAAGCTACTCTAGCCAGAGCGTATTACAGGTGGGGCCAGAGGGGTTAGTCAGCAGTTGACCAGTCAAGGTTGACTAGTCAACAGGGTCATAGCGGGGCTCAAGTGTCATAGGGTCATTTGTATAGCAGATTATTTAATTAGTCTAAATAGTGGAGGGACCCTTAAGTCATATTCTACATAGCATCTAGACTTAGTACCAATACCTATTTTGGGTTAGTTATTAAATAAGACTAATCCTAATCTATGGCCGGCCATTTAGTAGTGGCCCATCCGGCCAGAAACACAAAGCACGCACACACAACAAGCAATCGGCCATGGCCAGTGGTGGCTCTATACACACACACACAATGCTAGGTGTAAGAGAAGATGGCATTTTGTAATTTTTGTAGAATTTAATCCATGCATTGAAAGGATTAGGTCCAGTGAGATAAAATGGAGTTTGTCAAGTATACTTTCTACTCATATTATTTTCAGTCATGTTAATAACTGTTTAACCGCAGTTTAGGGACTGTCTAGGGGGTTACTCATTGTGGAAACAAAAGCTAGCCAGCGTAGCTATCTACTACCACTATAAAAGCACGAGAGGGGCAGACACTTTTAATCTGATCCGTCTAACCGATAAATCTAATGGTCAAAATTCTCTTCGTGTTTAACACCAATCCATCAACCACGGTGGCGTACGCTAAACACAGTTAACGCAGATCCCATCTGCCCCACCCAGTCACCCACGAAGCCACGAGGCCACGACTCACCGCGCCCTTCGCTGTCGCCTCTCCCATCCCCCACGCCCTCGCCGCCGCTGCCTCTCCAGTCCCCACGCCCTCGCCGCTGTCGCCCCTCGCCTCCTACGCCATCCCGACGGCCTCATTGCCCCGCGTCGCTCTGGCCACCCTCACCCTCTCACATCTGCACCGCCGTGGCGCCTCAACTCCATGCCGCCTCACGACCCCGCTGCAATCTTCGAAGCCTTCATAAGAGGCGCATCAAGGACGTCGACGAGTTCCGCCTCCCCGAGGTCTGGATCAACGCCAGCAAGCCCCTCCGGGAACCAAGACCCCTCCCCACCCGGAGTCCTCTGCCGTCGACGGAAGTGTAAGCGCACGAGTTGCAGCGGCCAGCGAGTACTCGGAGTAAGACCAAGGATGCCCTGTTGGAGGCGGAGTACAAGGAGATAAGCGAGATCATAAATTAGTTACGTGAGGTAAGTGTCCGGCACTCAAAGTATCACAGCAATCAAATTGATGCTAATTGACCGATATACCTTTCCTTTGCATCCTCCCAAACAAAGTAAGAAGCAACTTCTATGTGATATTATCTTCCTAGCAGTAATGAATAGTAATAATCAAATAGAATAAGACAAACGTATAACCCAACTTCTGATTCTCTTGGTGCATGCACATTGTGTTTGTAGCTATAATAGACAGTGCTAAAGATTAATCAATTTTGTAACAAAAATATTTGTATACTGCTATTTTCCAACATGTTTTTGTGACAATGAAAGGATTAAACATCGGTCATGATCATTTTTAACCTGTTTTCCACTTTGTTTGGTGATTACAGCACAAATTCTCGCGATACTGCAAAGGTCGGCTTAGATGTTTAATCATAATTGTTCTGCTCAATTGTGTCACTCGGCATTTCTTGGACTACTATTTGACAGGCCTTTCCAAGTTCCAACATTAATCTTTCTATCCATGGAATGCAGATAGCTTATGAGTTTTCTCTGCAGGTAACCAAACTGAAACGTGCTTCTCTCTGAAACCCTGATATTGTAAAGCTTCTTTGTCATTCACTGATTCAAGTAGCAGGAAAAAGCCTTCTTACTCTTTACACAGATTTGCTATTTTTGGGAACCAGGTGGAAGAATCCTCCACATATTATGCCACTAAGGTAACAAAAGTAGTGCCCTTCTATTTCCACTCTTACTTAGACTATCCTACTGCATGGAAACAAATTTACCATTTTGAATATTTTGTCTATGCTATGTAGAACAAGAAGCAGATCCGCCACGTACTTTTGTTTCTATTCTAAAATCCTACCTACAGAAAGAAGCTCTCTTCTGGATGAAAAAAATACATCCTTGCTTGAGTGCCTGTACTGTTGCAGACAATATGTGATTTTCTGTGTTATTTGTGTGATTTACAAAGAATTTAAATGGTCAGTGTAATTATTATTTTTAAAACTTTTCGGCAGGGATCGAGCCATCTACGTTAATGTTTTCTTGGGTAAAGAAACAACCAACTTTCAGGTTCAAGTTAGATTGCACGAGGAGGGGGTGAGAAGTTTGCGATGGTTCTTCATGTATGTGCCATTTAGGTTTTATTTGAAAAGACTTTTCAATGCTTTTTGAATGTACCGATTAACTATTTCAATGGCAGATGAATGCTTATGATTGCCTTTTCTTGTGGGTTTTGGATACTTATGATTGCCTTTCATTGAGGATTATGTAATCATGTTCGTCGACAGAATTGGTTAGTTGTCTACCAGAGATTGATTTTGGTAATATTTGTGCTTGTTTGCTGACACTATGGTCACCACACTGATATTAGTACTGTATTTTCTTATTAGCTTACACTTTCATTTTCCTCACTGGACCGTAGTTATGTGGTACTATTGTGAGAACTACTTATGTGTTATCTTTTTCTTTGTACATGCAGTCAAATGCAATGCGTCTCGGAAAAACATGTCATGACTATTTCCCTGATATTGTTGGATCCAAGGGGGGAGCAGTCCAACTACACAGAAAGAGATATAAGGGCTATGAGAGGCTGTGATACTAGGAGATACACTTAGAACACTATATTACGAGGTGTTCTTATTGTGTGCCCCATGGCATTATTGGGTCAATGGAAGGTAAGCATGCTTATGTGGGTGATCATGAAAAGATGTAAAATCTCAGGGATTGCAATTATTTAGTAGATTTTTAGCGTTTTCTATCCAGTTAAGGGCTTAAGTCTGCCATCTTGCAGGCAATCTTGGTAGGTTGAGATGTTTGAATAGCCTTTGATCCTAGCATGGTGATAAACCACTATGCACATTACCGGGCAAACTAAAAATACACAGTTCTACACATCATTCTTCCCAAACCGTGCAGATTAACTAGGTATGCACTACATGATTATTGCTATTACTCACTGGAATAATTAATAAACATGAAATTTGCAATGGATAGAAACCTGAGAATTAAAAGATGTCCTTGATTTGGCTTGTTCTTTTCTCTTTTGTAGTACACAGTGGTACAATTATATATGGCAACTGTACAAGTATTCATTTTCCTCTCAAACTTATAATTTTATTTTAAGAAATTAGTAGTAGATGCAACAACAAAGGTGCTATTGGTCCCTAGACACCTACATATTCTTCCAAGTACAGAAGGTACAATTGTTGATTAGAGCTTGTACACATTGTAAGGAAAGTTTTAATTTCACTCGACTGGTATGCAGGTAGATGAAATTGAAACTTTCCTTTATTGCCAATGAGTTATTGTTGTGTATTTTTACATGCCGACAGTTGAAAGGTGATAATAATTTGTGCATGTCTAACACATAGTTTATTCACCCACTAGAAAAATCACCAAGAATGTTGTCTGCAGAGATGTCTTGGAGGGACACCACAGGTTTGTTTTCCAACACGCCAATCCATCTTGTTATATTATTAGGACATATTACTCACCTCCTTTAATTGATTTTTAGTGATTTATTTGCATATTATGCATACAATGATGAGCTGTTATATTAGGATAATGGAAACCAGGGAGCTTTTTACTAAATAATAGTATAAAGATGGTACTGAAGGAGGCTTTGCAACTAGCAAGGTATTCTGTTTACAATCTGATTGTGATATTTCTTAAAAGATGTATGGATGTTGTATTCTCCCGGACAATTTAAAGCACGGTTCTATAGGCTCATCTAATTTGGTAACTTTCAATATTTTATGGGGCCTTTTTCACCTCAACTGTAGGGATTCTACCTAAAGGTCCGTCTCTTATTTCTCTCTGTGTGTGATTGTAGCTATATTTTACTTCATTTGTGTGAATAATATTTGCACTGGTGTATGTATTTTACTATAAGTAAACATGTGCTACAGCAAGGCAGAGTTGGTATAGTTTCTTTGTTGATATACTAACAAGTTACCCTGTGTGATTTCTCTACTGTTTGGTGCAATGTTCGCGTGCAAGATTACTAGGAGCACCTGTGCAATTCCTCGACTGTTTTACACAGTGAGTGTAGAACGGGAGGACTCCCAGGGTTGCCACCAGTGAAAAGCAGACGCGGCACCGCATCATTCACTTGCCTATCATAGATTGACCGATGATGCGGCTCTCCGCTCCACTACTCTATCTTATTTTGTATATTTCCTCTCTTTATATCCACACCTTAAAGTATAGCATGTAAATATGTTTAAATTCAAAAATAATGTTTTGCCTGTTTGGATTAGTAAAAATGTAACTAAATTCAGCGGGTGGTGTTATTTGAAGCCCGATTATGGATTTTTCCTTCGGTATTATTTCTGATCTGATCCAGAATTTGGTATGATGTATAACCATCAGTTTAGTACATGATTCCTTTATATCATTCCAAAGGATTAGCAATGAATAGCCTGTTTTCTCTTTCTTTTTTCTAAGAGGGGTGAAAGTTATCAACACGATTCACTAAAAATTGGCAGAAGATGTCATGAATATGTAAGTGGGAAACTGCACTTTCACTAAAAATTGGCAGAAGATGTCATGAATATGTAAGTATGGGAAACTGCACTCTCTAGGTCTATTTCTCTATGGTCTTGCTTCTTAATTCGATTTTATCCTGTATGGATTTTCAAAGCAGACACGAGTGTTATCCTTTGTGTTTATCATGCCTTCTTGACTGGTAAAAAACACATTTCATATGTTTGAATTTTAGTTGAGTAAATGAGCATGAGTAAAAATAAATTCAAACACACAAAAGCAAAAGCTTTGTCGTTTAGTTGATTAAGCATAAGATAGTTAATCATGGCAAACCAGGCAAAAATCAAAACAAGAAGGCGAACCCCACTCTCGACGGCGTGCCAAATGCCATAACAAACACCAGCAAACGAAAAAGAAGTCATGAGGCACTCTTCTGGGGCAATGAAGAGACAAGCATTACACATGCCTACAATACTTGCAACCCACGACACAAGGTCCATGTCATTGAAGATGGAAAGCTCTCAAGGTCGCTGCCCCGACATCCACTGCTCCAACATGCCTTGTGCACTCAAATGATGTCGCTTCTGAGGTCGTCGCCCCTACATTGCCATTGAAGAGACGTGTGTTGCACGTGCGCGTCTACTAGTAGTACTAAGCAGAGCATTTGCAGTGGCGTGGCGTGCGCGAGGCAGTGCACCAACACCGCGACACGAGCGAGCGGCCCACGTACGTAGCAAGCGCGCGACGCCAGGGGTGGCCAAGGCGGGAACGCGGGCGGGCGCAAGGGAAGGCGCGGGGCCGCCGACGCAAGGGAGCGCCGTCGGGCGGCGCGAGCGGCGGCAGGCGCTGCTGCTGTTCGAGCACGCGCACGCGTGCAGCAGTGACAACAACAGCATAGCAAGCGAGCAGCACGGGGAGAGGCGGCATCAGAGGCAGCGACAACAGGGCAGCAGCGGCATCGGCAGCCCACGGCGGCGACGGCAGCAAGCAGTGACGGGCAGTAGAGCTACACTTAGCGGCCACAACAAGTAGAGCAGCAGGCGGACGGCTAGGTAGCAGCAGTAGCAGTGGATATCGGCGGGAGCAACACCAGCAACGGAAAACGGCGAGCAAGGCGACGGCGGGGCTGCTGGATGAGACGGACGGACGGTGCGAGCGGCTCAGGGTCCGGGGGCTAGCAGGGCGGCCGGGAGCGGGGCAACGCGTCCGGTCGAGGCGCGACCCGTCGTGGGGCGCGACGCAAGCAGCAGCAAAATGACAGAAGCGAGGCCACGAGCGCGCGGGGGTTCACGGGGGTGCGGCCACGGCTGGGGTGAGCACGACGCGGGCAAAAGCAAAAGCAACAGCAACGGTGGCGCGGCGAGATGCGGGGACGGAGATGCGTGGGGAAGAGAGGGGTTTCAACGAAGAGCTCACCTAGAAGGCTCAAGGGGGCCCGACGAAAGCTTAGTAGCAGCAGGGCAGACGGGATCGAAGAAGATCCCCGACGGGCAGAGGAAGAGGACGACGACGATGCGCTCGTTGTTGGGAATCCCAACTCGACCTGGTGGGAGTAGACGACGTAGCAGACGATGCCGGTTCTTCTGGACAAGGTCCTAGGGCCCGAGGTTGACAGTGGGCGCGTGAATTCGTCGACGGCCATGGTGACGGTGGCTCGAGCGTCAAAGAAATCGAAAGGACCGAGAGAGGGAGGTGAGGAGTGGCGGCTAGGGTTCGACCAAGGAAGAGAGGGGGGCTTGGGGGTTGCCCTTGTAGCCATCGGGGAGGCCGTGGATGGCCTCCACGCATGGCATGGCTGGCGCGGATGGGCGCCACGATCCCCTGTTGTCTCTTGTAGCGAGAGGAACAGGATGAATCGGTGGAGGTGGGCTGCTAGGCCACCAGGCCAACTGGGCCAAGTGGTCCAGGGGGAGGGGAGGGGCCTTTCGTTATGTTTTGTTTATTTTACTTTTTTTCAGTTTCTACTTCCTACTAGTTTCTTTTTTTTATTTTAGGTTTTATAAAACACGAACTTAGTCCCTAAATTAGTATTAATAGTTAGACCACTGCCACAATTATTTTGGCACCCTAACAAAATAGCTTTGCATTTGTTTATTAACTAAAGGCATTTAATAATTGTGTTAGCCACTGTTTTAAATAGTTTAGGGCATTAAGCAACTTTGAAAAAATGTTGGTCCACCACCATAATTAGTTATGGAATATTTGCAACCCTTTGAACATTTTAATTTTGCATGTTTGAAACTTTTGTTGTTTGCCTTTAATTCAATTCGAATTTGAATCGTTTTTAGAATGAACGCGGGATTATCGAATGTAACCAAGGTGACGTGGCATCTTTAGCAGAGGTTTACTGTAGCTTGATTATTCGGGCGTCACAATTCTCCTCCACTATAAGAAATCTTGTCTCGAGATTTAAGAGGTGTGGTAAGGATGAAAGTTCTGGTTATGAAATTCTAATGAGTCTTCTCGACGAAGTTGATCCCTTTCATTGGTGTCTTCATTTCTCCGCTTTTGTTCATCATGATGAAGCCGACATCCTTTCTTCGGGATCTCCATTGTACTTATGGAAAAGATAAGGGGGGAGACTCGGAAAGGACGGAGTTCAACACATGTTAGGTACCTGGGGCTATCACAGTGAACGAGGTATAGAGGCATCTTTCGAGTTGAAATTCGAGAAAGTCATCGAGAGCAAGGTAAGAAGGTGCAATAAGAAATTTCAAGCGGATAGGCAATCGTTCATTGCCTGTAACAGTGTGTGAAAGGGTTCAAAGCGATGGGAATAAGTATTGTGTCTGATGCCAGAATAGATCATCTCTAGAAAGGTGGCTCGTGAATTGTGTACGAGGCCAAGTGCGAGGAATTAACTTTGGAAACCGGGGGTGTATAGGAGAGTCAGGTTTCGATCCTGTGGAACTGTGGGCTATGGGCCCACCATGTGGTTAAAGTAGGAAGAGCGTTGACATCTTGCACGGTCATGATAGCAAGACATGTCAGAGGGTAGCCTATCAGTTATGTTGGCAAGAATGTCGGTACCAAGGGCGAGGGACGAAGAGAACCATTTTCCTGCTCGTTGAACGAGGCGGACCAATAGGTAAAGTTCTCGTCCATCGGTGGTTACCGAAATGTCAACAACAATAGTAACAGGGTCTTAATGACATAATTGTACACCGAGGTGATTACATAAGCAGGAGAAAATTACTTCTTAGATCATATAGGTCACAAGAAACGTCAAACCAACCAATGGGAAGGAAAATATGATTATCAGATTAAACAGAATAATTGAAAGGAAAATTTGTTTAAACACATATTTCTAGGGTATATCCTTCCCGAGGGCAAGCAGAGCATGATATCCATGATGGGGTATAACGTAGAAGACCCTTTTAGGTAAGGGGAGAGGAATTTCATGACATTATCCAAACAACAGTGTTTGAATAATTGATAAGAAAATTTAGCATTGTGCTTCAAATGTTCTTATTGAAAATCGTAGTACCACAGAAATGCTTCGAGATAGCATTGACATGGTTATCAAGTAAGGGTCAGAATTTGGATGCACAAAGGATCCATCAGGAACAACTTATAGAATAAGTCTTACAATTTCCTCATGGAAGAATGGTTAAACTTGCTAAACAAGAATCTATAACAACAAGTCCTCCGGCCAGGGGTGATAGGCATGACATCACCTTACCGATATATAAGGATCAATGTTATAACTCTTGGAAATATGTCCCAACCATCATATCCGACCAAGATTCAGATTTGATTGATGTTAGGAATCAGGATACCTCAGACTTAGGATGCCTGAGAAGAGAAGGTGCGACACAAATTGACGAGATGACATTGTAAGATTCTCGGGAAATGAACTATGGAAGTGAGTTCTGAAACAAGAATTCATCATTAAACCAAGGAGATGAGGGGGTGGCTGATAGACTCAGCGACAATTCCTCGAGATTTCCAAAAGATGGATTTCCACAACTATGTGAACAAGGAGATAACATTTGTCAGATCAGATGACATAATGAGGTATTCTCGAGGAAAACATACACAATTAAACATTGGTTGAAAAGTGCACCCGAACTATGGGGTTAGGTTGCATGATCAACGCTAGAATGGTGATTCAATAACCAATAGTCTAAGAATGAACTATCGACCATTAACTTCAAAGCAATAGGGTTGCTAGAAGTTTTGAATTCGCACGTCATAGTTCAATTGTGGGTTTTCCAGTTAGATACAACACAGGGACCAAGGAACGGACGGAGATGGCAAGAGGTGGTGAAATTCTCATGACATTCCTGACATCAAAGATGGAAATACTCCAATGTAAAGAAGAACAAAGGCTGGATAGCAAGGAACTCAAGGTACAACACAAACCGTGAACCAGTCTTGTGTTGCGGAAATGCAAGAATGTTGTCGATGTTAATACAATCATCGTGGGGGCAAGGATGGTATTTCCCATCATGAATTCGATTAATATCCTAGAAGAGCTCAGAATGTTGATGATGATCATCACACAATTGTCTAGAGATTTCATGAAGGTGTAATCGATCGGTGATGACATCAAATCAAAGGAATGATGAAGCGAAAGGTTATTGGAACCACGGGTACGTCAAAAACTCAGAATCAAGATTGTTGTTCAATGCGAAACGATATGACGAGGAAATTCGATGTATGCTTAGCTCATCGTCGAAAATTGTGCTCCGGGAAGATGGACCGGGTAGCCCAGTTAAAAATTGCATGATAATGATATAGCCGATGAGGCTAGGAATAACTTGAAGGGTTAATAGACTCATAAGCAACGAAGATTACTTAGAGTTATTGAATCGGAGTGCGGAATTGATCACTTATCGGTGTCCTTGAGTGTCTAACAACCTAGAACCCGTGGAAAATTTGATCGATGAGAAATAATACTTGAAGAAGAACTCATAAGAAGTAATGTGATTCTGCGATATTATCAAGATACCACGGTGTAATACTCGAAGGTAGATCAAAGTAAAGGTTGGACGGTTGTATTGATCCACAGAAGACAAGTGCTTAAACTTGCCCGTGAAATGGGATCAGAGAAGAACATATGGTCGGAAACACGATTGCAAAGGATAATTTCACCGATATCAGATGATACTATACCAAGGAAGTAGTTATTATTACAAGAAGCGTCCATGATAGGATCTACATCGTGTCTATGGGCATGAACGCAAAGTTCAAGGTCGACTCCCACTTCTCCAATGCATAACCTTTCATTCACTTCACATTTTCGAAGAAGTTGTAGTGTTGAAATTTTATCTAGCGAAGCACCAGGAGAGTACGACTCGTGAAAACTTTCAAGTTCACACGGTTTAGAAAAAGGCATAGATTCAACCCATGAGGGTATCTTAGAAACATATACCACAAGCTTCAAGAGTAAATATCACCAGCTCGAAAGCAGAGCAAGGTTGAGAAAGTAGAGGATATGATTTACCAAAGGCATTATGTATCCAAGGGAAGGCTCACAAGGTTATTGGATATGAAGGACACTGTCGGATAAAATCAATTAAAGGATCTGCCGGTCCATAACAGAGCTAATGCGAGCATCGGCACACAACCAGAGGAAGTAACAATGCAAAGGCATTGGATTATAGAAACAACTAACTAATCCAGAGCACAAATGCAAAGGAATTGTGATTTTCAAATCAAGGGATCAGAAGCAATGTTCTGATTAGGGATGGATAAGTTGAATAGCCTTAGGGGTACAATCGACGGCAATTGGATTGGTTGAGAACCAGCTCAGCCTGAGCCGGAAAGATAATTTAAAAGTATCAACTGATGATTGCGTGCATTCACACTCATGTTGAATCAATGGGATCAAAATCATGGTGTCTAAGGATACTAACGAATATTGCCAAACATATGGAAAGCATCCATAATGCAAGCAGACAAGTATTGCAGAGTAATAAGCTACTGAGGAATTTTTGGAAGATCAAATAGTATTTCGAAGACTTTGGTGAAACACATGAACAATTGGGGATGAATGGATACTCAGTAAGTGCAAGAATTATCCGTAGGGGTATTCAGGTGGCTTAGAACTGCAAGGCAGTAGGCACAAAGTTTTCTCGGAGCAATAGAGAGAATATCGGGGTATCTTGTAATAACAAGATCAATTCGGAGTAATAGTATAAACAACAAGTGCATGTCATTATCCATATGAATATATCGGTATTAGGGAATTGAAAAATCAGAGGGCACAAGGGTCTCGGGATTGATCAAAGAGTATCTTCAATATCCTCTGGGGAAGGAGTCGATCATCTGGAACGAAGGGGATCTTCGGGTGGATGTGATCGCGAGATCCTAAAGTTAGATTTTTAGCAAAATCATTTAACCCGAATAGTAGAGAGATCAGATTCCCAGAGCATAGATCGAGGAGTAAAAGATCCTAATACCACCCAATGGCGAAGTGGGCCCCTAAGCCGCACAGCCATGTTAGTAAAAACTTTTTCAATGACTAGACTCGACTTCGGCGAAGGAGTTAGAAAGGGGGATTCCTATAGGCAGTCGGCTCTGATACCAACCTGTGACGCCCTCGATTCAATCGTACACTAATCATACACGCAAACGTGTACGATCAAGATCAGGGACTCACGGGAAGATATCACAACACAACTCTAAAAATAAAATAAGTCATACAAGCATCATATTACAAGTCAGGGGCCTCGAGGGCTCGAATACAAGAGCTCGATCATAGACGAGTCAGCGGAAGCAACAAAATCTGAGTACAGACATAATTAAACAAGTTTGCCTTCAGAAGGCTAGCACAAACTGGGATACAGATCGAAAGAGGCGCAGGCCTCCTGCTTGGGATCCTCCTAAACTACTCCTGGTCGTCATCAGCGGGCTGCACGTAGTAGTAGGCACCTCCTGGGTAGTAGTAGTCGTCATCGACAATGGCGTCTGGCTCGTGGACTCCAACCTCTGGTCGCAACAATCGAGTAGAGAAAGGGAAAAAGGGGGAAGCAAAGCAATCGTGAGTACTCATCCAAAGTACTCGCAAGCAAGGAGCTACACTACATATGTATGCAATGGTATCAAATGGAAAAAGGGTATCATAGGTGGACTGAACTGCAGAATGCCGGAATTGTAGGGAACGTAGTAATTTCAAAAAAATTCCTACGTACACGCAAGATCATGGTGATGCATAGCAACGAGAGGGGAGAGTGTGATCTACGTACCCTTGTAGATCGACAGCGGAAGAGTTAGCACAGCGCGGTTGATGTAGTCGTACATCTTCATGGCCCGACCGATCAAGCACCAAAACTACGGCACATCCGAGTTCTAGCACACGTTCAGCTCGATGACGATCCCCGGACTCCGATCCAGCAAAGTGTCGGGGAAGAGTTTCGTCAGCACGACGGCGTGGTGACGATCTTGATGTTCTACCGTCGCAGGGCTTCGCCTAAGCACCGCTACAATATTATCGAGGATTATGGTGGAAGGGGGCACCGCACACGGCTAAGAATATGATCACGTGGATCAACTTGTGTGTCTAGGGGTGCCCCTGCCTCCGTATATAAAGGAACAAGGGGGAGGTGTGGCCGGCCAGGAGGAGGGCACGCTAGGAGGAGTCGTACTCCCACTGGGAGTAGGATTCCCCCCTTTCCTAGTTGGAATAGGATTCGGGAAGGGGGGAAAGAGGAGAGAGAGAAGGAAGGGGGGGCGCCGCCCCCCTCTCCTTGTCCTATTCGGACTAGGGGGGAGGGGCGCGCGGCCCAGCCCTGGCCACCTCTCCTCTCTTCCACTAAATCCCACTAAGGCCCATATACCTCCCGGGGGGTTCCGGTAACCTCCCGGTACTCCGGTAAAATCCCGATTTCACCCGGAACACTTCTGATATCCAAATATAGGCTTCCAATATATCAATCTTTATGTCTCGACCATTTCGAGACTCCTCGTCATGTCCGTGATCACATCCGGGACTCCGAACGAACTTCGGTACATCAAAATGCATAAAATCATAATATAACTGTCATCGAAACCTTAAGCGTGCGGACACTACGGGTTCGAGAACAATGTAGACATGACCGAGACACGTCTCCGGTCAATAACCAATAGCGGAACCTGGATGCTCATATTGGCTCCTACATATTCTACGAAGATCTTTATCGGTCAGACCGCATAACAACATACATTGTTCCCTTTGTCATCTGTATGTTACTTGCCCGAGATTCGATCGTTGGTATCTCAATACCTAGTTCAATCTCGTTACCGGCAAGTCTCTTTACTCATTTCGTAATACATCATCTCGCAACTAACTCATTAGTTGTAATGCTTGCAAGGCTTATATGATGTGCATTACCGAGAGGGCCCAGAGATACCTCTCCGACAATCGGAGTGACAAATCCTAATCTCGAAATACGCCAACCCAACATTTACCTTTGGAGACACCTGTAGAGCTCCTTTATAATCACCCAGTTACGTTGTGACGTTTGGTAGCACACAAAGTGTTCCTCCGGTAAACGGGAGTTGCATAATCTCATAGTCATAGGAACATGTGTAAGTCATGAAGAAAGCAATAGCAACATACTAAACGATCGGGTGCTAAGCTAATGGAATGGGTCATGTCAATCACATCATTCTCCTAATGATGTGATCCCATTAATCAAATGACAACACATGTCTATGGTTAGGAAACATAACCATCTTCGATTAACGAGCTAGTCAAGTAGAGGCATACTAGTGACGTTTGGTTTGTCTATGTATTCACACAAGTATTATGTTTCCGGACAATACAATTCTAGCATGAATAATAAACATTTATCATGATATAAGGAAATAAAATAATAACATTATTATTGCCTCTAGGGCATATTTCCTTCAGTCTCCCACTTGCAGTAGAGTCAATAATCTAGATTACACAGTAATGATTCTAAAACCCATGGAGCTTTGGTGCTGATCATGTTTTGCTCGTGGAAGAGGCTTAGTCAACGGGTCTGCTATATTTAGATCCGTATGTATCTTGCAAATCTCTATGTCTCCCACCTGGACTAGATCCCGGATGGAATTGAAGCGTCTCTTGATGTGTTTGGTTCTCTTGTGAAATCTGGATTCCTTTGCGAAGGCAATTGCACCAATATTGTCACAAAAGATTTTCACTGGACCCGATGCACTAGGTATGACACCTAGATCGGATATGAACTCCTTCATCCAGACACCTTCGTTTGCTGCTTCCGAAGCAGCTATGTACTCCGCTTCACATGTAGATCCTGCCACAACGCTTTGTTTAGAACTGCACCAACTGACAGCTCCACTGTTTAATGTAAACACGTATCCGGTTTGCGATTTAGAATCGTCCGGATCAGTGTCAAAGCTTGCATCAACGTAACCATTTAC
This sequence comes from Triticum urartu, assembly GCF_003073215.2. Lineage (NCBI taxonomy): Eukaryota > Viridiplantae > Streptophyta > Magnoliopsida > Poales > Poaceae > Triticum > Triticum urartu. The sequence goes on along the minus strand of NC_053027.1, from coordinate 78,967,726 downwards.
GATGAACTCTTTGTCACCTCCATATATGAGAAACATATCCTTAGTCCTTTTCAGGTATTTCAGGATGTTCTTGACCGCTGTCCAGTGATCCACTCCTGGATTACTTTGGTACCTCCCTGCTAGACTTATAGCAAGACACACATCAGGTCTGGTACACAACATTGCATACATGATAGAGCCTATGGCTGAAGCATAGGGAACATCTTTCATTTTCTCTCTATCTTCTGCAGTGGTCGGGCATTGAGTCTGACTCAACTTCACACCTTGTAACACAGGCAAGAACCCTTTCATTGCTTGATCCATTTTGAACTTCTTCAAAATCTTGTCAAGGTATGTGCTTTGTGAAAGTCCAATTAAGCGTCTTGATCTATCTCTATAGATCTTTATGCCTAATATGTAAGCAGCTTCACCGAGGTCTTTCATTGAAAAACTCTTATTCAAGTATCCATTTATGCTATCCAGAAATTATATATCATTTCCGATTAGCAATATGTCATCTACATATAATATCAGAAATGCTACAGAGCTCCCACTCACTTTGTTGTAAATACAGGCTTCTCCAAAAGTCTGTACAAAACCAAATGCTTTGATCACACTATCAAAGCGTTTATTCCAACTCTGAGAGGCTTGCACCAGTCCATAAATGGATCGCTGGAGCTTGCACACTTTGTTAGCTCCCTTTGGATCGACAAAACCTTCCGGCTACATCATATACAACTCTTCTTGCAGAAATCCATTCAGGAATGCAGTTTTGACATCCATTTGCCAAATTTCATAATCATAAAATGCGGCAATTGCTAACATGATTCGGACAGACTTAAGCATCGCTACGGGTGAGAAGGTCTCATAGTAGTCAACCCCTTGAACTTGCTGAAAACCTTTTGCGACAAGTCGAGCTTTGTAGACAGTAATATTACCGTCAGCGTCAGTCTTCTTCTTGAAGATCCATTTATTCTCAATTGCTTGCCGATCATTGGGCAAGTCAACCAAAGTCCATACTTTGTTCTCATACATGGATCCCATCTCAGATTTCATGGCTTCAAGCCATTTTGCGGAATCTGGGCTCACCATCGCTTCTTCGTAGTTCGTAGGTTCATCATGATCTAGTAGCATGACTTCCAGAACAGGATTACCGTACCACTCTGGCGCGGATCTTACTCTGGTTGATCTACAAGGTTCAGTAGTATCTTGTTCTGAAGTTTCATGATCATTATCATTAGCTTCCTCACTAATTGGTGTAGGTGTCACAGAAACAGGTTTCTGTGATGTACTACTTTCCAATAAGGGTACTGTTACCTCGTCAAGTTCTACTTTCCTCCCACTCACTTCTTTTGAGAGAAACTCCTTCTCTAGAAAGTTTCCGAATTTAGCAGCAAAAGTCTTGCCTTCGGATCTGTGATAGAAGGTGTATCCAATAGTTTCCTTTGGATATCCTATGAAGACACATTTCTCTGATTTGGGTTCGAGCTTATCAGGTTGAAGCTTTTTCACATAAGCATCGCAGCCCCAAACTTTCAGAAACGACAACTTTGGTTTCTTGCCAAACCACAGTTCATAAGGCGTCGTCTCAACGGATTTTGATGGTGCCCTATTTAACGTGAATGCGGCCGTCTCTAGAGCATATCCCCAAAACGATAGCGGTAAATCAGTAAGAGACATCATAGATCGCACCATATCTAGTAAAGTACGATTACGATGTTCGGACACACCATTACGCTGTGGTGTTCCGGGTGGCGTGAGTTGCGAAACTATTCCACATTGTTTCAAATGTACACCAAACTCGTAACTCAAATACTCTCCTCCATGATCAGATCGTAGGAATTTTATTTTCTTGTTACGATGATTTTCAACTTCACTCTGAAATTCTTTGAACTTTTCAAATGTTTCAGACTTATGTTTCATTAAGTAGATATACCCATATATACTTAAGTCATCTGTGAAGGTGAGAAAATAACGATATCCGCCACGAGCCTCAACATTCATCGGACCACATACATCTGTATGTATGATTTCCAATAAATCTGTTGCTCTCTGCATAGTACCGGAGAACGGTGTTTTTGTCATCTTACCCATAAGGCACGGTTCGCAAGTACCAAGTGATTCATAATCAAGTGGTTCCAAAAGCCCATCAGTATGGAGTTCCTTCATGCGCTTTATACCGATATGACCCAAATGGCAGTGCCACAAATAAGTTGCACTATCATTATCAACTCTGCATCTTTTGGCTTCAACACTATGAATATGTGTGTCACTAATATCGAGATTTAATAAGAATAGACCACTTTTTAAGGGTGCATGACCATAAAAGATATTACTCATGTAAATAGAACAACCATTATTCTCTGATTTAAATGAATAACCGTCTCGCATCAAACAAGATCCAGATATAATGTTCATGCTTAACGCTGGCACCAAATAACAATTATTTAGGTCTAATACTAATCCCGAAGGTAGATGTAGAGGTAGCGTGCCGACTGCGATCACATCGACTTTGGAACCATTTCCCACGCGCATCGTCACCTCGTCCTTAGCCAATCTTCGCTTAATCCGTAGTCCCTGTTTCGAGTTGCAAATATTAGCAACAGAACCAGTATCAAATACCCAGGTGCTACTGCGAGCATTAGTAAGGTACACATCAATAACATGTATATCACATATACCTTTGTTCACCTTGCCATCCTTCTTATCCTCCAAATACTTGGGGCAGTTCCGCTTCCAGTGACCAGTCTGCTTGCAGTAGAAGCACTCAGTTTCAGGCTTAGGTCCAGGTTTGGGTTTCTTCTCTTGAGTAGCAACTTGCTTGCTATTCTGTTTGAAGTTCCCCTTCTTCTTCCCTTTGCCCTTTTTCTTGAAACTAGTGGTCTTGTTGACCATCAACACTTGATGCTCCTTCTTGATTTCTACCTCCGCAGCTTTTAGCATTGCGAAGAGCTTGGGAATAGTCTTATTCATCCCTTGCATATTATAGTTCATCACGAAGCTCTTGTAGCTTGGTGGCAGTGATTGGAGAATTCTGTCAATGACGCAATCATCTGGAAGATTAACTCCCAATTGAATCAAGTGATTATTATACCCAGACATTTTGAGTATATGCTCACTGACAGAACTGTTCTCCTCCATCTTGCAGCTATAGAACTTATTGGAGACTTCATATCTCTTAATCCGGGCATTTGCTTGAAATATTAACTTCAACTCTTGGAACATCTCATATGCTCCATGACGTTCAAAACATCGTTGAAGTCCCGATTCTAAGCCGTAAAGCATGGCACACTGAACTATCGAGTAGTCATCAGCTTTGCTCTGCCAGACGTTCATAACATCTGGTGTTGCTCCAGCAGCAGGCCTGGCACCCAGCGGTGCTTCCAGGACGTAATTCTTCTGTGCAGCAATGAGGATAATCCTCAAGTTACGGACCCAGTCCGTGTAATTGCTACCATCATCTTTCAACTTTGCTTTCTCAAGGAACGCATTAAAATTCAAAGGAACAACAGCACGGGCCATCTATCTACAATCAAACATAAACAAGCAAGATACTATCAGGTACTAAGTTCATGATAAATTTAGGTTCAATTAATCATATTACTTAAGAACTCCCACTTAGATAGACATCCCTCTAATCTTCTAAGTGATTACGTGATCCAAATCAACTAAGCCATGTCTGATCATCACGTGAGATGGAGTAGTTTCATTGGTGAACATCGCTATGTTGATCATATCTACTATATGATTCACGCTCGACCTTTCGGTCTCCGTGTTCCGAGGCCATATCTGTATATGCTTGGCTCGTCAAGTATAACCTGAGTATTCCGTGTGTGCAACTGTTTTGCACCCGTTGTATTTGAACGTAGAGCCTATCAAACCCAATCATCACGTGGTGTCTCAGCACAAAGAACTTTCACAACGGTGCATACTCAGGGAGAACACTTCTTGATAATTAGTGAGAGATCATCTTATAATGCTACCGTCAATCAAAGCAAGATAAGATGCATAAAAGATAAACATCACATGCAATCAATATAAGTGATATGATATGGCCATCATCATCTTGTGCTTGTGATCTCATCACCATCGTCACCGGCGCGACACCTTGATCTCCATCGTAGCATCGTTGTCGTCTCACCAATCTTATGCTTCCACGACTATCGCTACCGCTTAGTGATAAAGTAAAGCATTACAGCGCGATTGCATTGCATACAATAAAGCGACAACCATATGGCTCCTGCCAGTTGCCGATAACTCGGTTACAAAACATGATCATCTCATACAATAAAATTTAGCATCATGTCTTGACCATATCACATCACAACATGCCCTACAAAAACAAGTTAGACGTCCTCTAATTTGTTGTTGCAAGTTTTACGTGGCTGCTACGGGCTTAAGCAAGAATCAATCTTACCTACGCATCAAAACCACAACGATAGTTTGTCAAGTTGGTGCTGTTTTAACCTTCGCAAGGACCGGGCGTAGCCACACTCGGTTCAACTAAAGTTGGAGAAACTGTCACCCGCTAGCCACCTTTGTGCAAAGCACGTCGGGAGAACCGGTCTCGCGTAAGCGTACGCATAATGTCGGTCCGGGCCGCTTCGTCCAACAATACCGCCGAACCAAAGTATGACATGCTGGTAAGCAGTATGACTTATATCGCCCACAACTCACTTGTGTTCTACTCGTGCATATAACATCAACACATAAAACCTAGGCTCGGATGCCACTGTAGGGAACGTAGTAATTTCAAAAAAATTCCTACGTACACGCAAGATCATGGTGATGCATAGCAACGAGAGGGGAGAGTGTGATCTACGTACCCTTGTAGATCGACAGCGGAAGAGTTAGCACAGCTCGGTTGATGTAGTCGTACGTCTTCACGGCCCGACCGATCAAGCACCGAAACTACGGCACCTCCGAGTTCTAGCACACGTTCAGCTCGATGACGATCCCTGGACTCCGATCCAACAAAGTGTCGGGGAAGAGTTCCGTCAGCACGACGTCGTGGTGACGATGTTGATGTTCTACCGTCGCAGGGCTTCGCCTAAGCACCGCTACAATATTATCGAGGACTATGGTGGAAGAGGGCACCGCACACGGCTAAGAATATGATCACGTGGATCAACTTGTGTGTCTAGGGGTGCCCCCTGCCTTCGTATATAAAGGAACAAGGGGGAGGTGTGGCCGGCCAGGAGGAGGGCGCGCCAGGAGGAGTCCTACTCCCATTGGGAGTAGGATTCCCCCCTTTCCTAGTTGGAATAGGATTCGGGAAGGGGGGAAAGAGGAGAGAGAGAAGGAAGGGGGGGCGCCGCCCCCCTCTCCTTGTCCTATTCGGACTAGGAGGGAGGGGCGCGCGGCCCAGCCCTGGCCACCTCTCCTCTCTTCCACTAAAGCCCACTAAGGCCCATATACCTCCCGGGGGGTTCCGGTAACCTCCCGGTACTCCGGTAAAATCCCGATTTCACCCGGAACACTTCCGATATCCAAATATAGGCTTCCAATATATCAATCTTTATGTCTCGACCATTTCGAGACTCCTCGTCATGTCCGTGATCACATCCGGGACTCCGAACGAACTTCGGTACATCAAAATGCATAAACTCATAATATAACTGTCATCGAAACCTTAAGCGTGCGGACCCTACGGGTTCGAGAACAATGTAGACATGACCGAGACACGTCTCGGTCAATAACCAATAGCGGAACCTGGATGCTCATATTGGCTCCTACATATTCTACGAAGATCTTTATCGGTCAGACCGCATAACAACATACATTGTTCCCTTTGTCATCGGTATGTTACTTGCCCGAGATTCGATCATCGGTATCTCAATACCTAGTTCAATCTCGTTACCGGCAAGTCTCTTTACTCGTTTCGTAATACATCATCTCGCAACTAACTCATTAGTTGTAATGCTTGCAAGGCTTATGTGATGTGCATTACCGAGAGGGCCCAGAGATACCTCTCCGACAATCGGAGTGACAAATCCTAATCTCGAAATACGCCAACCCAACATTTACCTTTGGAGACACCTGTAGAGCTCCTTTATAATCACCCAGTTATGTTGTGACGTTTGGTAGCACACAAAGTGTTCCTCCGGTAAACGGGAGTTGCATAATCTCATAGTCATAGGAATATGTATAAGTCATGAAGAAAGCAATAGCAACATACTAAACGATCGGGTGCTAAGCTAATGGAATGGGTCATGTCAATCACATCATTCTCCTAATGATGTGATCCCATTAATCAAATGACAACACATGTCTATGGTTAGGAAACATAACCATCTTCGATTAACGAGCTAGTCAAGTAGAGGCATACTAGTGACGTTTGGTTTGTCTATGTATTCACACAAGTATTATGTTTCCGAACAATACAATTCTAGCATGAATAATAAACATTTATCATGATATAAGGAAATAAAATAATAACATTATTATTGCCTCTAGGGCATATTTCCTTCAGGAATAAGGGGGGATAGCTAGTCCTTTCGAAGACTACGCTTCTGGTAACCTCCATCTTGCAGCAGAAGAAGAGAGTAGATGGTAAGTTCACCAAGTAGCATCGCATAGCATAATCCTAACCGATGATCCTCCCCTCGTCGCCCTATGAGAGAGCGATCACCGGTTGTATCTGGCACTTGGAAGGGTGTGTTTTATTAAGTATCCGGTTCTAGTTGTCATAAGGTCAAGGTACAACTCCAAGTCGTCCTGTTACCAAAGATCACGGCTATTCGAATGGATTAACTTCCCTGCAGGGGTGCACCACATAAGCCAACATGCTCAATCCCATTTGGCCGGACACACTTTCCTGGGTCATGCCCGGCCTCGGAAGATCAACACGTCGCAGCCCTACCTAGGCACAACAGAGAGGTCAGCACGCCGGTCTAAATCCTATGGCGCAGGGGTCTGGGCCCATCGCCCATTGCACACCTGCATGTTGCGTACGCGGTCGGTGAGCAGACCTAGCCTCCCTTATACAAGAGCAGGCGTTCCAGTCCAACCCCGCGCGCGCCGCTCAGTCGCTGACGTCACGAAGGCTTCGGCTGATACCACGACGTCGAGTGCCCATAACTGTCCCCACGTAGATGGTTAGTGCGTATATGCCAGTAGCCAGACTCAGATCAAATACCAAGATCTCGTTAAGCGTGTTATTTTGAAATAACCGCGAACGCCGACCAGGGCCAGGCCCACCTCTCTCCTAGGTGGTCTCAACCTGCCATGTCGCTCCGCCTCAAAGTAACAGTCAGGGTCCGTCGGGAACTCAGGCCCACCACTACTTGGATGGAGCCACCTGCCCCTTCAGCCCCCATCTCCGAACAGTATCATAAGTAATGTAACAATATAAGTATATATCATATGCCCGTGATCACCCCCCGAAGTGATCACGGCCCAGTAGTATAGCATGACAGACGGACAAAAGTGTAGGGCCACTGATGAAACACTAGCATCTTATACTAAGCATTTAGGATTGCAGGTAAAGGTAACAACAGTAGTAGCAAGGACAGGCTATGCATCAGGATAGGATAACGGAAAGCAGTAACATGCTACACTACTCTAATGCAAGCAGTAGAGAGAAGAATAGGCGATATCTGGTGATCAAAGGGGGGGCTTGCCTGGTTGCTCTGGCAAGAGAGAGGGGTCGTCAACACCGTAGTCGTACTGGGTAGGAGCGGTGTCGGTCTCGGTGTCTAGCGAGAGTAAAGGGGGAAGAAACAATAAATATAATGCAAACAAATGCATGGCGATGCATGACATGAGAAAGCGTGATGCTAGGTGTGCCCTAACGCGGTATGAGGTGGTACCGGTGAAGGGGGTAAACTTCCGGGAAATTATCCCCGGTGTTTCGTGTTTTCGGACAGATGAATCGGAGGGGGAAAGTTGTGTGTTCGCTATGCTAGGGATGTGTGGCGGACGAACGGGTTGCGTATCCGAATTCGTCTCGTCGTTCTGAGCAACTTTCATGTATAAAACTTTTTCATCCGAGTTATAGATTATTTTCTATAATTTTTTAAAGATCTAAACAATTTTTTGGAATATAATTATTTGAATTAATAAAAAAAAGTAAATAGTTTTTTCACCTAAAGCTACTCTAACCAGAGCGTATTACAGGTGGGGCCAGGGGGGTTAGTCAGCAGTTGACCAGTCAAGGTTGACTAGTCAACAGGGTCATAGCAAGGCTCAAGTGTCATAGGGTCATTTGTATAGCAGATTATTTAATTAGTCTAAATAGTGGAGGGACCCCTAAGTCATATTTTACATAGCATCTAGACTTAGTACCAATACCTATTTTGGGTAAGTTATTAAATAAGACTAATCCTAATCTATGGCCGGCCATTTAGTAGTGGCCCATCCGGCCAGAAACACAAAGCACGCACACACAACAAGCAATCGGCCATGGCCAGTGGTGGCTCTATACACACACGCACACACACAATGCTAGGTGTAAGAGAAGATGGCATTTTGTGATATTTGTAGGATTTAATCCATGCATCGAAAGGATTTGGTCCAGTGGGATAAAATGGAGTTTGTCAAGTATACTTTCTACTCATATTATTTTCAGTCATGTTAATAACCGTTTAACCGCAGTTTAGGGACTGTCTAGGGGGTTACTCATTGTGGAAACACAAAAGCTAGCCAGCGTAGCTATAGTACTAAGCAGAGCATTTGCGGTGGCGTGGCGTGCGCGAGGCAGTGCACCAACACCGCGACGCGAGCGAGCGGCCCACGTACGTAGCAAGCGCGCGACGCCATGGGTGGCCAAGGCGCGAACGCGGGCGGGCGCAAGGGAAGGCGCGGGGCCGCCGACGCAAGGGAGCGCCGTCGGGCGGCGCGAGCGGCGGCAGGCGCTGCTGCTGTTCGAGCACGCGCACGCTTGCAGCGGTGACAACAACAACATAGCAAGCGAGCAGCACGGGGAGAGGCGGCATCAGTGGCAGCGACAACAGGGCAGCAGCGGCATCGGCAGCCCACGACGGCGATGGCAGCAAGCAGCGACGGGCAGTAGAGCTACACTTAGCGTCCACAGCAAGTAGAGCAGCAGGCGGACGGCTAGGTAGCAGCAGTAGCAGTGGCTATCGGCGGGAGCAACACCAGCAACGGAAAACGGCGAGCAGGGCGACGGCGGGGCTGCGGGATGAGACGGACGGACGGTGCGAGCGGCTCAGGGTCCGGGGGCTAGCAGGGCGGCCGGGAGGGGGGCAACGCGTCCGGTCGAGGCGCGACCCGTCGTGGGGCGCGGCGCAAGCAGCGGCAAAATGGCAGAAGCGAGGCCACAAGCGCGCGGGGGTTCACGGGGGTGCGGCCACGGCCGGGGTGAGCATGACGCGGGCAAAAGCAAAAGCAACAGCAACGGTGGCGCGGCGAGATGCGGGGACGGAGATGCGTGGGGAAGAGGGGGGTTTCAACGAAGAGCTCACCTAGAAGGCTCAAGGGGGCCCGACGAAAGCTTAGTAGCAGCAGGGCAGACGGGATCGAAGAAGATCCCCGACGGGCAAAGGAAGAGGACGACGACGATGCGCTCGTTGTTGGGGATCCCAACTCGACCTGGTGGGAGTAGACGATGTAGCAGACGATGCCGGTTCTTCTGGACAAGGTCCTAGGGGCCGAGGTTGACGGTGGGCGCGTGAATTCATCGACGGCCATGGTGACGGTGGCTCAGGCGTCGAAGAAATCAAAAGGAGCGAGAGAGGGAGGTGAGGAGTGGCGGCTAGGGTTCAACCAAGGAAGAGAGGGGGGCTTGGGGGTTGCCCTTGTAGCCATCGGGGAGGCGGTGGATGGCCTCCACGTATGGCATGGCCGGCGCGGATGGGCGCCACGATCCCCTGTTGTCTCCTGTAGCGAGAGGAACAGGATGAATCGGTGGAGGTGGGCTGCTGGGCCACCAGGCCAACTGGGCCAAGTGGTCCAGGGGGAGGGGAGGGGCCTTTCGTTATGTTTTGTTTATTTTATTTTTTTTTTCAGTTTCTGCTTTCTACTAGTTTCTTTTTTATTTTAGGTTTTATAAAACACAAACTTAGTCCCTAAATTAGTATTAATAGTTAGACCACTGCCACAATTATTTTGGCACCCTAACAAAATAGCTTTGCATTTGTTTATTAACTAAAGGCATTTAATAATTGTGTTAGCCACTGTTTTAAATAGTTTAGGGCATTAAGCAACTTTGAAAAAAATGTTGGTCCACCACCATAATTAGTTATGGAATATTTGCAACCCTTTGAACATTTCAATTTTGCATGTTTGAAACTTTTGTTGTTTGCCTTTAATTCAATTTGAATTTGAATCGTATTTAGAATGAACGCGGGATTATCGACTGTAACCGAGGTGACGTGGCATCTTTAGCAGAGGTTTACTGTAGCTTGATTATCCGGGCGTCACACATTTTTAATTTGCATGACAACATGCTTTAAGTTTCCATGGCAACAAAACGATCCGTAAGTGACCATGTTAACATGTTTTTTATGGTAGTCATGGCAACAAAACGATCCGTAAGTGACCATGTTAACATGTTTTTTATGGTAGTCATGGCAACAATTTTGAAGTTGCCACCACATGGTAATAATATATGTGATGTCCAAAACCATAGGAAAGCAAAAAACGAGATTAAATAGATGTGCGGCAGTAGTATGTTTTCCATGTTCGCATGGAAAATGCAACCATTTTCTATATTTGATTTCAGCAATTGAAAAAAAAATATGTTACCATGGCCTTTTTATTATAGACACCACAAAAAAATCTCTTTACCATGGCATTTTGTATTTGTAGATAACATGTCAATTAGTGAACATGGGGAAAATTTATCTTTGCACCCTTGTAAAATCCATAAATTGGCCTTGTGTTTTGAAGAACAAACTTCTTACATTTTTACCATGCACCTATGGAAACTTCCTAATGTTCCGTCGTTTTTCAAAGAAGAAAATTCTTAATTTTTTCCATCGCGTGAAAACTTTTGTACTTTCTCACATGGCAATTTTATATATTGTTTGCACAGTCTCTAACAAAAATCATTTCATATACTTTGTACATTTAGTAATTAGACCATGGCATTTTCAATTTATGTAGCATGCCAATTTTATTTTTAAACTCGTGAATTTTTTTAATTAGACCATAGCAAAATTACTAATTATATGGTGTTAGGTCTATTATTAGTGGAATGGAAATTTTTATTCTTAAGACCACTAAATTTTTATTAATTAGACCATCGTACTTTTATTATTTAGAACATGCAATTTTTTTAGTCAGACCATTGTAGTTTATAAAATTTTCATCTTCCCATGGCAAATTCTAAATATTTGTTAATGGTGATATGTTTTTTTGAGAGAACAACTTTCCCAAATTTTTCTTGTACCGTGGAAAATTTTAAATTTCCCACCTTTTTTGTTCAAAGAACAATTTTTTTTGATTTGCAATTTTTTTCAAAGAACAAAAATCCTTCAGAAAATTAATCTACCATGCCATAAAATTGTTCAATGAAAAGCAATTATACATTTGCAAAAAAAATATGGAGTTGCATTGGCCCGCGATGTAGTTTTGCAAGAAAAATCATACACAAAAAAATGCATTGCCATGGTGTACAGATATTATGGCCGTTTTTCGAAGATTTGCATTCACGTTAAAGAAAAAAACATGATTTACTTATTTATTTTTTTGCCATGATGAAGTTTTTTATGTAGCCATGTGACATTTTCTTGTTATACATCATGGCAAATGTGCCCCTTTATGTTTTTGTTTTTTTAACTGATAGTAGCAAATTTTGTCATCTATATGACGGGAAAAAAAATTATAGGTCTTCTACTATATGTGCTAAATCTGGACTATATAAGTTGGTCTAACATCATCCCACTTTCGTAGGGGCACTAACGATTACACCTTCACCTCTTTCCATACACGATCCTTTAAGATTTATTTAGCAATTGCTAAAAATACATATGGGCGAAGCCCATTAATTCTAGCAAAAGATATCTGCTAGGACACCTTATATGTATAAAAATCGATATAAAATCAAAAGATTGAAAGATGTACAATCCAATTTTTTTCTTTTTTTTGCAGAAAAAACTTTCAATCTATCCATCTTCAATCATGGTAGTACAACGAACGCCAAGATCCGCAGACCGCCTAGCGTCGACTACAAGCACTGAAGCGAGCCGAAAGCGCACCGCTGTTATCGCCCCTCCCTCGCCGGAGCCGGGCAAACGTTGTTGTAGTAGACAGTCGGCAAGTCGTCGTGCTAAGCAGTGGCGGAGCTACAAATTAAGAGCAGGGCGGGCCAATCTGAATAACACCACCCAAAAGATTCAGAAATAGCCCAATCAGGCTCACACTTTGCATTGTTTTCGTTCGAAGCTGGGTGGGCCATGGCACTGTTTTGCCCCTACATAGCTCCGCCACTGGTGTTAAGGTCTTATAGAACCAACGCACCAGAACAACAACCGCCGCAGATGAAGAGTATAGATCAAAAGAATCCATCTTGAAGACACACAAACAAAGACGAACGACGAACATATACGAGAAAATCCACCATAAATAGATTCGTTGGAGACACATCTCCACACGCCCACCGGTGATGCTAGACGCATCACCGGAACGAGGGCTTGGCGGGAAGACTTTTATTCCATCTTCAGGGAGTTGGCGCCATCTTGCCTTCCTGAACATGACACAAACCCTAAAAAATCTCGATAAAAGATCTAAAAACGGAGCCCTCCCACCGGCAAGGGCCGAGATCCACTCCGTCTATATGGGCTACTCCTACGTAGGAACGAAAAAGAAATGAACGAGTGATGTGCAAGTGTGTGTGGTAGGAGCTAGGACCCTACCGGGTCTAGGGCGTGGGCTGTAGGGGAAGGAGGGGGCTGGGCGTGGTGCTGCTCGCGGTCGCCGGCGGCAGGGCGCCGTCGTGCGAGGGAGAGGAGGCGGCTAGGGTTAGGGCCCGGCTCCTCTGAGAGCCGGGCAATAGATTTATTCTTATTGCTTGATTATCATAAAGTCTTACAACTAATATATATAACCACGATGGAAAATAAAATATATAACTTAAGGGCTAAGCCCCTAACTAAACCTGCACAGTGGACCTCCTACGGGCACAAGTCTGCCCGGTCATAATAGTGTGTTTGTGTGACGGAGCAGGGTGGCCTCTGATCATGGAGTGTGAAGAAATCAACCTACTACTTGGCTTAAAGCCTTAAACTAACCCATCCATCTGTTGGACAGTTGCCAGAAACGGTCTCTATTTCATTTTTTGAGGCAATAGAAATGGTCTCTACGTCGTCTTGGACCCTTCAAAATTCAAACCACAGGTTCCATGACCCGGACCCAGCCCAACCCAACCCACCCCGGGTCAAACTTTTCCCATCATTCCCCTATAAATACCACCCCGCTTCCATCCCAATCCCATATCCCTCTTCGTCAATTCGTCTACACGGAAGCAGCAAAAGCTTGAAAGCCACTTCGATCGCCTTCCAAACCCAGCAAATCAAACGAAGCTACATCACCGAACCAGCTGCAGTCCAAAGCATGGCGGCACTCCAGCCCCAGCGCCTCTTCTTGGCCCAGTCTTCCTTTCTCCCATCCACCTCCGCCGCGCGGCCGCGGCCACGGCCATGCCGGACCGGCGCCGCGACCTGCCGCGCCGCCCTGCGCGTGCCTTCCGGCATTCACATGGCGCAGGACAACCTCAGCCTCAAGCTTGACTGGATCCCGGCCTCTCCGTCAGCGGACGCCGACGGCGGTTCCGTGTCCATCGAGAAGCTCCGCGCCATCGCGGACGCGGCGGCGGACCGGGCCGAGATGCACGACATCATCGGCAGGCAGCGTGACAACTGGAACCACCTGCTGCTCCACTCCACCAACTCCCTCACGCTCGCCGCCTCCGTCATGGCCGCGCTCGCGCCCGCCGCGCCCGGCGTGGTCGCGCTCAAGGCCTCCGCGGGGGTCCTCCTGGCCTCCGCGGCGGTCACCATGGCGGCCGTCAACAAGATCCAGCCCTCGCAGCTCGCCGAGGAGCAGCGCAACGCCACGCGGCTGTGGAGGGAGCTGGAGCGCGACCTCCGCGCCGCGCTCGCGCTCGGCGCGCCCGCGACCACGACCAAGGACGACGTGCAGGAGGCCATGGACCGGGTGCTCGCGCTCGACGCCGCCTACCCGCTGCCGCTGCTCCCCGGCATGCTCGAGAAGTTCCCCAAGGCCGTCGAGCCCGCGCGCTGGTGGCCGCGCCGCCGCGCCGCGCAGCCCAAGAGGTCAAGGAGCCTCGGCCGTCGTGGCTCCGCTTCCGGCAACAACGGCTGGACCCAAGATCTCGAGGAAGAGATGCGGGGCATCCTCAGGGTCATCAAGGCCAAGGACGAGCAGGAGTTCCTGAGAGTGGGCAAGCTGGTGCTGAACCTAAACAGGGGCCTCGCCGTGGCCGGCCCGGCGCTGGCCGGCACGGCGGCGCTCGCGTCGGTGTTCATCGGGTCCGGCGAGGCTGGAGCGTGGGCGTCTGGCGCGGCCGTCCTCGGCGGGGCGCTGGCGGCGGCGGTGAACACGGTGGAGCACGGCGGGCAGATGGGCATGCTGTTCGAGCTGCTCCGCAACTGCGCCGGGTTCTACCGCAAGATCCAGGAGGACATCGAGGCCAACCTCGGCGAGCCCGACGTGGAGCGGAGGGAGGGCGGCGAGGTGTTCGCGACCAAGGTGGCGCTGAAGCTCGGCCGGAGCCTGTCCGACCTCAAGCAGTTCAGGAAGATGGCGTCGCCGTCCGTCAGGGACGAGGACATCGAGGAATTCGCCGGCAAACTCTTTTAGTCAACACACTCACTCACTCACTCACTCACTCTAGCATAGCTGACAGATGAACTCGTCAAATCTGCATAGCAGTTCCTAGTTCCATTAATTCTTTTGTAAAGGTAGAAACTGAAATGACAATTTTTGATCCATTCTTTCATTTTCAATCCCAATACATATTTTTGGAGTAGAATTTGAAGCTTGAACTGAGATTACATTTTTGCATTGGCCTGACAATAATTTGTGGCTAAAAGAGCTAGCTTGGCACATGCGTACAGTGGAGAGAACACGGCAGTTTTGCCGGGGACGCGTGTATATACCTGCCTCATGGAGACGGCGTGTGTGTGTCGGTCCAACTAACAGTAACCGTGCGCCAGCTCCTTTGAGGCTGGTCATCGTGGGGAGTAATTTATATTAGTGTCATGTATATGACACTAGTCTAAATTACTATTTTTATAATGCAAAATAACATAGTATCAGTGTTATAGAAGA
This sequence comes from Triticum urartu, assembly GCF_003073215.2. Classification (NCBI taxonomy): domain Eukaryota; kingdom Viridiplantae; phylum Streptophyta; class Magnoliopsida; order Poales; family Poaceae; genus Triticum; species Triticum urartu. The sequence goes on along the minus strand of NC_053027.1, from coordinate 78,952,492 downwards.
CTTCATTTATTAGCTTGTAGACTCATCTTGTCTTGAAAAGCGCTATGTTACAGTAACATATTATGTTACCACTTCTCATTAACTATATGTCACATAAACAAACTTTTTTTGAAGTGCGCTATGTTACTAACTAAGTTACTCCCACTATGACTAGCCTGATCCCGCCTAGTGCATGTGGGAACACTTGCCGAGGAAAAAAAAAGGTGTTTCTACATGTAAGTGGGTTATATAAGCATTTAAGTACTCCCTCGGATTTAAGTTATACTAAAACCGCGACGTGTGATTTGGATCGAAGGTAGTATTATATTTTTGATGAGTTGGAAAAGAGAGAAGAAACGGGCTATAAATTTACAGTCAGTTATAGCACGGGCTTTAAGAAGATTTATGAGGGTGTAAGGTGCGCCTTATGTTAATAAAGCAGTACTATACTTCATTGTAGGTAACTTCTATAGTATATGTTGGCGAAAGTGGAGCTCGGATGTAAAAAGAAAGAAAACAATTCTGTTTTTAATTTATTTGCGCCAACACCATTGGCAAACATTGCTGGCAAAGTTTCATCGTGAAATGACATTCGTGAAAGATGTCGCATAAAAAGCAAAATATGCTCCAAAATAGTTTTGAAAATAATATTTGAAGCATGGATTTTTTTGCCATGTTTTCCATGAATGACATCCGGTGATGAAACCTTGCAATAAAAAAGTTATTAATATTTGGCAAAATAAAAAACAGAAAACTTAGATTATTTTTCTATTTTTTATTTTAATTTTCACTCGAGCTCACATGAGTTTCGGATCGGAACCGCATCGTCCTACATATTAGCTATTACATCGGCCATAGATGACAAAGCAACATGCTATAGCCAGTTGGCTATATTAGTAACCGTGCACTAAAAATTCACAACACAAAGGCATAAGGTCCTTTCAAGTTCTCTATGGTGTCCGTGTGCTAAGCATGCCACATAAGAGGAAAATGGTATGACAAAGCAATTAAGGAGGAGAGCGAGAATTTGGTGATCACATGAAGAAACAATGATAACCTTGTGAACAAGGCAAAATACTTAAATGAAGGAAGCTCGCCGATGCATGAAAGGGTTTAATTGCTAAACCATTAAATGAAGGGAGTTTGGCTACAACAAGTTGAGCACTTGTGTATTGGAGACTTTAGTTACTAAACTCTTTAATGCTTTTATTACGCGCATGTGGATTGGATGTAACGCCCGGGTAATCAAGCTACAGTAATCCAACGATAATCATGCCACGTCACCCCGGTTACTATTGATAATTTACCGTTAGGCCAAAACCGAGTCAAATTCAAACATTAAAATAAAGTTAAATTATAAAAGTTTCAAAATGTTAAACTAAAATGTTCGGAGTGTGCAGTTAAATGCCAGGGTAATTATAATGAAGCAAACACATTTTTATAAAATGCCTAAATAATTTAACTTGATTTAAAACAGAAGAGAAAATAAGGAAAAGGAAAACAAGAAACAAAACCAAAAAAAAGGAGGAAACCCCCCCCCCCCCCCGGGCCGTGGCCCAACTGGGCCAACCCCCAGGCCCAGCCGGCTGGCCCGCTACCCCCCTCCTTATCCACTCCCTCCCCCAAACCCTAACCGACAGCCACCCACTCGCCCCCCCACTCGCTTTCTCCCTCTTCCCTCGATCCAATCGGGATCGGGCCCGACGCCGACGCCGCCCCTCCCGCACTCCCCTGCGCCCCACGCCGCCTGGACCGCGCCGGCCACCTCAACCGCACGCCGCGCGCCTCGGACCCGCCGTCCCCAGCGTCCGTGGACGGCTCGCCGTCGCCGCTCGACGCCGTCCCGCCACCAGGAACCTCCCCCGCCGGACCACACCTCGCCGCCTCGACCGCCTCCTCGCCGGAACCACGTCACCGCCGCCCGGAGGATCACCTCGCCGGTCCTCCCCGACCGCCCCCGAGCCCACTGCCCCGTTGCCCTACTCCCCCTCGTGAGCTCCCCCTTCGCCCTCCTCTCCCCCTAGGTCGCCTCGGCCGTCGCCGCTCGACGCGCTCCGGCGCCACCGGCCCGCGCCGGGCCGTCCCGCCCCCGACCTCTCCCCTCTCCCCCTCGCTCACTCACCGAGCGGTCCGCGCTCCGGCGCCCGCGGCCACCCCGCTCAGCCCCTGGTCGTGCTCCGGCACCACCGACCGCACCCTCGACCCCGGCCCTCCCTCTCTCTCCGCTCGCGCCCGCACCCACCGTCGCGCCCTGGCGCCCTGCTGCTTCCCCCCTAGGCGTTTCCCCTCCGGTGGCCGCCCGGCCATGCCCCGGTCCTCCTCGCCCGCCGATTTGGGCGAACGCCCAGTCGGGCGCTGCAACGCCCGACCCGCTAGCCCCCGGGCCACTGCCTAGGGGCCCCGCCCCATAACGTTTTTTTTTAAAGAAAAGGAATTAAAAAAAATGTTAAATGAATAAATAGATAATAATTAAAATGTTAATTAATTAATTAATTAAGTGATTAATTAAGTTAATTAATTCTGATTAGATTAACCTAATCACTAATTAGATTAACTAATCTGTAATTAAACTAAACAGAGAATGACAGGTGGGTCCCACTGGACCCGCATGTCAGGTTGACCAAGTCAACTCTGTTGACTGCTGACGTCAGCATGACATCATGCTGATGTCATAAATCCATTTTCGAATTAAATTAAATAATTAATTAAATTTCAGAAATTAATAAAATCTTTAGAAAATCATATCTTTTAATCCGTAACTCGGATTAAAATATTTTCAACATGAAAGTTGCTCAGAACGACGAGACGAATCCGGATACGCAACCCGTTCGTCCGCCACACCCCTCTAACCTATCGAACTCGCAACTTTCCCCCTCCGGCTCCTCTGCCCGAAAACGCGAAACACCGGGGATACTTTCCCGGATGTTATCCCCCTTCACCGGTATCACCTACTACCGCGTTAGGGCACCTCTAACGCCGTAACTTGTCTTGTCATGCATCACTAAGCATATGCTTGCATTATATTTATTGTTTCTTCCCCCTCTTCTCTCTCTAGACACCGAGACCGACGCCGCTGCTACCCCGTACGACTACGGAGTTGACGACCCCTCTCTCTTGCCAGAGCAACCAGGCAAGCCCCCCCCCTTTGATCACCAGATATCGCCTACTCTTCTCTATACTGCTTGCATTAGAGTAGTGTAGCATGTTACTGCTTCCCGTTAATCCCATATTGATGCATAGCCTGTCCTTGCTACTACTGTTGTTACCTTTACCTGCAATCCTAATGCTTAGTATAGGATGCTAGTTTATCATCAGTGGCCCTACATCCTTGCCCGTCTGCCATGCTATACTATCGGGCCGTGATCACTCGGGAGTTGATCACGGGTATATACTATATACCTTATACATGATACATGTGGTGACTAAAGACGGGTCGGCTTGAGGAGCACCCGCGAGTGGATCTTTGAGGCGGAGCGGCAGGGCAGGTTCCGACCACCTAGGAGAGAGGTGGGCCTGGCCCTGGTCGGCGTTCGCGGATACTTAACACGCTTAATGAGATCTGGGTATTTGATCTGAGTCTGGCCTTTTGGTCTATACGCACTAACCATCTACGCGGGAGTAGTTATGGGTATCCCGGCGTCGTGGTATCAGCCGAAGCCTTCTTGACGTCAGCGACGGAGCGGCGCGCGCTGGATTGGACTGGAACGCCACTAGGCTAGGTCTGCTTCCGGCCGCCCACGCAACGTGCAGGTGTGCTAAGGGCGATGGGCCCAGACCCCTGGGCGCTTAGGTTTAGACCGGCGTGCTGACCTCTCTGTTGGTCTAGGTGGGGCTGCGACGTGTTGATCTTCCGAGGCCGGGCATGACCCAGGAAAGTGTGTCCGGCCAAATGGGATCGAGCGTGTTGGGGTATGTGGTGCACCCCTGCAGGGAAGTTAATCTATTCGAATAGCCGTGATCTTCGGTAACAGGACGATTTGGAGTTGTACCTTGACCTTATGACAACTAGAACCGGATACTTAATAAAACACACCCTTCCAAGTGCCAGATACAACCGGTGGTCGCTCTCTCACAGGGCGACGAGGGGAGGATCATCGGTTAGGATTATGCTATGCGATGCTACTTGGAGGACTTCAGTCTACTCTCTTCTACATGCTGCAAGACGGAGGCTGCCAGAAGCGTAGTCTTCGAAAGGACTAGCTATCCCCCCTTATTCCGGCTTTCTGCAGTTCAGTCCACATATGAAACCCTTATTCCATTTGATACCAATGCATACATATGTAGTATAGTTCCTTGCTTGCGAGTACTTTGGATGAGTACTCACGGTTGCTTTCTCCCTCTTTTCCCCCTATCCCTTCTACCTGGTTGACGCAACCAGATGTTGGAGCCCAGGAGCCAGACGCCACCGTCGACGACGACTCCTACTACACCGGAGGTGCCTACTACTACGTGCTGCCCGCTGACGACGACCAGGAGTAGTTTAGGAGGATCCCAGGCAGGAGGCCTGCGCCTCTTTCGATTTGTGTCCCAGTTTGTGCTAGCCTTCTTAAGGCAAACTTGTTTAACTTATGTCTGTACTCAGATATTGTTGCTTCCGCTGACTCGTCTATGATCGAGCTCTTGTATTCGAGCCCTCGAGGCCCCTGGCTTGTAATGTGATGCTTGTATGACTTACTTTATTTGTAGAGTTGTGTTGTGATATCTTCCCGTGAGTCCCTGATCTTGATCGTACACGTTTGCGTGTATGATTAGTGTACGATTGAATCGGGGGCGTCACATTGGAAGAGGCCAATGTAATGTCAAATATAATTAGAAGAGTTAAACCATTATGATTTATGAAGTTGTTTACACATGGTCCTTTTTCTTTGACCTAGTTTACTATACTGAGTTGTCAAACTGCGGTGGACAGAGCTTCAACGTAGATTTCTATTGTCTCCATGGGACGGTGGGATTAGAGTTTCTTGTCATGCGACGAGATTTCATGTCAGGTGCTTTAGATCTATGCAAGGATTCAACGGCAACGACTGCGGCTTCAAGGTGCTGGTCCTTAGGGGCACGCGCACGAACACTTCTCGACTGTCATCGACAAAGTCAAACCGACTCCAGCAGGGGAGTGGCGTATTGGCGGCCCGTTCTGGTGGCAGCATTGATCATTTGGTGGTCTAGAAAGCTTGATGCAATGTTTATTATATTTGAGATGTTTTGTAATTTCGCTGAACTTTTATAATAGATCTGATCCTTTAACAAAACTTCGACGGTGGAGCTCGACAAGACTTAATGTGGGGGCAAATCCAAAATATGAAACTGATGCACTACTCCTACATGAAAAATACGATGTTCACATAAGCTCGTTGGCTTACATAATTTGTGCCTAACATGAGCCTATTAAAAGTCCATCATTACAATGCCAACATTATTTCTAAAGGCAAATGTATGTATCGGTAAAAAATCTACCATAAGTCGTTCGTGTTACTTTATCTTCACCCACTTATATGTATTCCAATTTTTACTTTTGAGCGTTGGGGTGGGATGTGATGTTTCTCAACTCGAGCTCAAATGAGCTCGAGTGAACAGTAAATTCTGAAAAAATCAAACAAAGTTCAAAAAATGCTGATTTTAATGGCAAACATTGACAAATATTCTTAATGCTTTCAAATTTTCAACATGAAAGGATATTTGTGGTTGTGGAAGTCGTGGCAAAAAAATAGATGTTTCAAAAGTGCTATCTTGGAAAGGTTTTTGGAGTACCGATTTTGTTATTTTTGCCGCGACTTCCACGAATGTCCTTTCATGCTGAAATTTTACGAGAACTAAGAACATTTCTCAAAGTTTTCAATAGAGCAATTTCAGATTTTTTTGAATTTGTTTTCATTTTTTGGGGTTTTACTGTTCATTTCGAGCTCAGGAGTAGAAGAGGACTTTCGGTAGGGGTGCCACTATTCATGACATAGAAAAAAAACTTCAATTTTCTCGCTTACTTCGCCCAACAATTATATGCCTTCTATTTTACTGTATATACTCCATCTTTTAAATGGATATACTCCATCTTTTGATTTGTTTTTTTTGAGGGAAATCTTTTGATTTGTTTTAATGTATATTAGAATTCCTATTAAGAATGCCTTTCAAATAGGAACAATATTCTATTTATTTTTAACTCTTTGAATTTCACTGTTTCTATCGTATTTCAATTAATTTATTAGTTGGCCTATGTTCAAAATAATTGAAATATGCGTTCATTTGTTTTCTCTGAAATTGAGTGAAATAATGGAAATATATATGGGTTTTGTTTTTGTTCCTTAAAAAGTTGTTGAAATGGCTAAAACATATTCATTTTTTAAAATACCATCATATCAAGATATAGTGAATTATGTGTTTAGTTTTTTCTAAAAAATATCATACTATTAAAATTGATTGAATTGTGTGTTTTTCTTAACCTCGGTATAATCACTTGCCATGTAATTGGTTTGATCCTTCTGATATATAACTTTCTTCATCGGCGATGGTTACTTATCTGGTGCACTGGTCCTATGGGCTCTTAGCACGACAACTTCCTGATAGTCTGCTAAAACAAGGTTGCCCGAGTCCGGTGAGAGAGGGCAATGATAGTGGTGCGTCTTCGGCTCGCTCCAGTGCTTGTAGTCGTTTCTTGCTGGTCCACGGGCCTGGTGGTAATTTTAATTACCTCTGTTGTTTTTTATACTAAAATGACTAAAGATGGATATATTCGAAGTTTCTCAAAAATAAAGTAATTGGCTTTGTACACCTGGCTCTTGTGCTCAAAATTTTCTTCTGGACGTGAGTGTAATAACTGAAATATATGTTCAAATTTTTCTCAAATTGAATGAAAATAACAGAAATATGTGTCTAATGTATGTGATATTCTTAAAATTTGTATAAAACATTTATTCAATGTATTCTAAAACTGAGCCAAATAATTGAATATGTGTTCAGTTTTTTCTAAAATTAAGTGTAATAATTTAAATATGTGTCCAATGTTTTCAAGAAGTCAAGAGAAATAGTTGAAATAAATGTTCATTTTCTTTCTGAAATTGAGTAAAATATTTTAAATATGTGTTGAATTTGTTGTTATGTAATTGAAATATGTGTCTAATGTATGTGAAATAATTAAAATATGTTTAAAATAGAAGTGCAATATTTCCTAAAACTGAGTGGAATATTAAAACATATGTGTTCATTTTATCTAAAAGTGAGTAAAATAATTGAAATGTGTGCCCATTATTTTTTGGAACTGAGTGAAATAATTGAAATATGTGTTTGAATCCAATTTCAAATATTATGGAAACAATAAAACTACCAAAAGTCTAAAAAGTTGACATCAGATTTTTCATAGACCCCAAGTGAACAAGTTGATTGGCCTTCGCTGAGGCACACATATCTTAAAGTAGGGAATAGAGATACGTCACCATTCTGCAAATGTTCGTTGGATATGCATGTCCACATAAACACATCCAACTTTAACCCCCCCCGACACCGACGATGTGGGCTACACCGGTGACACCACCAATGAGGCCACGGGCGCAACCGCAACAGGTCGATGGAGCGGGGAGGTCTGGTGATCCTTGTCACAGGCCTGTAACGCCGAGGCGGGGCGCGAAAGTGGAGGAGCAACAATAGAGCCGTGTTGGGGAACGTAGTAATTTCAAAAAAATTCCTACGCACACGCAAGATCATGGTGATGCATAGCAACGAGAGGGGAGAGTGCCGTCCATGTACCCTCGTACACCGTAAGCAGAAGCGTTATGAGAACGCGGTTGATGTAGTCGTACGTCTTCACGATCCGACTAATCCAAGTACCGAACGCAAGCCACCTACGAGTTCATCACACGTTCAGCTCGGTGACGTCCCACGAACTCACGATCTAGCAGAGCTTCGCGGGAGAGTTCCGTCAGCACGACGGCGTGATGGCGACGATGATGATTCTATCGACGCAGGGCTTCGCCTAAGCACCGCTACGATATGAACGAGGTGGATTATGGTGGAGGGGGCACCGCACACGGCTAAAAGATCAACTGATCAACTTGTGTGTTCTAGGGTGCCCCCCTCCCCACGTATATAAAGGAGGGAGGGGAGGCGGGCCGGTCGGCCTCTCTAGACGCGCCTAGGGGGAGGAATCCTCCTCCTAGTAGGAGTAGGATTCCTCCTTTCCTAGTCCTACTAGGAGGGGGAAGGAAGGAGAAGGGGAGGAGAAGGAAAGAGGGGGCGCAGCCCTCCCCTAGTCCAATTCGGACTAGGCCCATGGAGGGCACGCGGCCAGCCCTCGTGGCTTCTCCTCTTTTTCCCTTAAAGCCCACTAAGGCCCATATGTACCCCCGTATTCCCGTAACTCCCCCGGTACTCCGAAAAATACCCGGATCACTCGGAACCTTTCTGATGTCCGGATCTTCCAATATATCGATCTTTACGGCTCGATCATTTCGAGACTCGTCGTCATGTCCGTGATCTCATCCGGGACTCCAAAAAATCTTCGGTACATCAAATCACATAAACTCATAATATCAATCGTCACCGAACGTTAAGCGTGCGGACCCTACGGGTTCGAGAACTATGTAGACATGACCGAGACACGTCTCCGATCAATAAACCAATAACGGAACCTGGATGCTCATATTGGCTCCTACATATTCTACGAAGATCTTTATCGGTCAAACCGCATAACGATATACGTTGTTCCCTTTGTCATCGGTATGTTACTTGCCCGAGATTCGATCGTCGGTATCTCAATACCTAGTTCAATCTCGTTACCGGCAAGTCTCTTTACTCGTTCCATAGTGCTACGTCCCGTAACTAGCTCATTAGCTACATTGCTTGCAAGGCTTATAGTGATGTACATTACCGAGAGGGCCTAGAGATACCTCTCCGACTATCGGAGTGACAAATCCTAATCTTGATCCATGCCAACTCAAACGGAGACACCTGTAGAGCACCTTTATAATCACCCAGTTACGTTGTGACGTTTGGTAGCACCCAAAGTGTTCCTCCAGTATTCGGGAGTTGCATGATCTCATAGTCATAGGAACATGTATAGTTATGGAGAAAGCAATAGCAACAAACTAAACGATCATCGTTCTAAGCTAACGGATGGGTCAAGCCAATCACATCATTCTCTAATGATGTGATCCCGTTAATCAAATGGCAACTCATGTATATGGTTAGGAAACATAACCATCATTGATTCAACGAGCTAGTCAAGTAGAGGCAAACTAGTGATACTCTGTTTGTCTATGTATTCACACATGTACTAAGTTTCCGGTTAATACAATTATAGCATGAATAATAAACATTATCATGATATAAAGAAATATAAATAACAACTTTATTATTGCCTATAGGGTATATTTCCTTCAGTCTCCCACTTGCACTGAAGTCAATAATCTAGTTCACATCGTCATGTGTTTTAACACCAATAGTTCACATCTTTATGTGATTAGTTCACATCTCCATGTGACTAACACCCAAAGGGTTTACTAGAGTCAATAATCTAGTTCACATCGCTATGTGATTAACACCCAAAGAGTGATCATGTTTTGCTTGTGAGAGAAATTTAGTCAACGGGTCTGCCACATTCAGAGCCGTATGTATTTTGCAAATTTTCTATGTCTACAATGCTTTGCACGAAGCTACTCTAGCTAATTGATCCCACTTTCAATATGTATCTACATCGAGACTTAGAGTCATCCAGATCGGTGTCAAAGCTTGCATCGACGTAACTCTTTACGACAAACTCTTTGTCACCTCCATAACCGAGAAACATTTCCTTATTCCACTAAGGATATTTTTGACCGTTGTCCAGTGATCCACTCCTGAATCACTATTGTACCCTCTTGCCAAACTTATGGTGAGGTACACAATGGATCTGTTACACAACATAGCATACTTTGCAGAACCTATGAATGAGGCATAGGGAATGACTTTCCATTCTCTTTCTATTTTCTGCGATGGTCGGGTTTTGAGTCTTTACTCAACTTCACACCTTGCAACACAGGCAAGAACTCCTTCTTTGGCTGTTCCATTTTGAACTACTTCAAAATCTTGTCAAGGTATGTACTCATTGAAAATATATCAAGCGTCTTGATCTATCTCTATAGATCTTGATGCTCAATATGTAAGTAGCTTCACCGAGGTCTTTCTTTGAAAAACTCTTTTCAAACATTCCTTTATGCTTTCCAGAAAATTCTACATTATTTCCGATCAACAATATGTCATTCACATATACTTACCCGAAATGGTGTAGTGCTCCCACTCACTTTCTTGTAAATATAGGCTTCACCGCAAGTCTGTATAAAACCATATGCTTTGATCACTTTATCAAAGCATATATTCCAACTCCGAGATGCTTGCACCAGTCCATAGATGGATCGCTGGAGCTTCCTCACTTTGTTAGCAGCTTTGGGATTGACAAAACCTTCTGGTTGCATCATATACAACTCTTCTTTAAGAAATCCATTAAGGAATGCAGTTTTGACATCCATTTGCCAGATTTCATAAAATGCGGCAACTGCTAACATGATTCGGACAGACTTTTAAGCATCGATACGAGTGAGAAAATCTCATCATAGTCAACACCTTGATCTTGTCAAAAACATTTTGCGACAGTTCGAGCTTTTTAGATAGTAACACTACTATCAGCGTCTGTCTTCCTTTTGAAGATCCATATATTCTCAATGACTCACCGATCATCGAGCAAGTCAATCAAAGTCCATACTTTGTTCTCATACATGGATTCCATCTCAGATTTCATGGCCTCAAGCCATTTTGCGGAATCTGGGCTCATCATCGCTTCCTCATAGTTCGTAGGTTTGTCATGGTCAAGTAACATGACTTCCAGAACAGCATTACTGTACCACTCTGGTGTGGATCTTACTCTGGTTGACCTGCGAGGTTCGGTAGTAACTTGATCAGAAGTTTCATGATCATCATCATTAGCTTCCTCACTTACTGGTGTAGCAATCACTTGAATTGATTTTAGTGATGAACTACTTTCCAACAAGGGAGCAGGTACAGTTACCTCATCAAGTTCTACTTTCCTCCCACTCACTTCTTTCGAGAGAAACTCCTTCACTAGAAAGGATCCATTCTTAGCAACGAATATCTTGCCTTTGGATCTGTGATAGAAGGTGTACCCAACAGTTACTTTTGGGTATCCTATGAAGACGCACTTCTCCGATTTGGGTTTGAGCTTATCAGGATGAAACTTTTTCATATAAGCATTGCAACCCCAAACTTTTAAGAAACGACAACTTTGGTTTCTTGCCAAACCATAGTTCATAAGGCGTCGTCTCAACGGATTTAGATGGTGCCCTATTTAACGTGAATGCAGCTGTCTCTAAAGCATAACCCCAAAACGATAGCGGTAAATCAGTAAGAGACATCATAGATCGCACCATATCTAGTAAAGTACGATTACAGTGTTCGGACACACCATTACGTTGTGGTGTTCCGGGTGGCGTGAGTTGCGAAACTATTCCGCATTGTTTCAAATGAAGACCAAACTCGTAACTCAAATATTCTCGTCCACAATCAGATCGTAGAAACTTTATTTTCTTGTTATGATGATTTTCCACTTCACTATGAAATTCTTTGAACTTTTCAAATGTTTCAGACCTATGTTTCATTAAGTAGATATACCCATGTTTTCTCAAATCATCTGTGAAGGTGAGAAACTAACAATATCCGCCGCGAGCCTCAATATTCATCAGACCACATACATCAGTACGTATGATTTCCAATAAATCTGTTGCTTGCTCCATAGTTCTGGAGAACGGCGTTTTAGTCATCTTGCCCATGAGGCATGGTTCGCAAGTACCAAGTGATTCATAATCAAGTGATTCCGAAAGTCCATCAGAATGGAGTTTCTTCATGCGCTTTACACCAATATGACCTAAATGGCAGTGCCACGAATAAGTTGCACTATCATTATCAACTCTGCATCTTTTGGCTTCAACATTATGAATATGTGTATCACTACTATCGAGATTCATTAAAAATAGACCACTCTTCAAGGGTGCATGACCATAAAAGATATTACTCATATAAATAGAACAACCATTATTCTCAGATTTAAATGAATAACCGTCTCGCATCAAACAAGATCCAGATATAATGTTCATGCTCAACGTTGGCACCAAATAACAATTATTCAGGTCTAAAACTAATCCCGAAGGTAGATGTAGAGGTAGCGTGCCGACGGCGATCACATCGACTTTGGACCCATTTCCCACGCGCATCGTCACCTCGTCCTTAACCAATCTTTGCTTAATCCGCAGTCCCTGTTTCGAGTTGCAAATATTAGCAACAGAACCAGTATCAAATACCAAGGTGCTACTACGAGCTTTAGTAAGGTACACATCAATAACATGTATATCACATATACCTTTGTTCACCTTGCCATCCTTCTTATCCGCCAAATACTTGGGGCAGTTCCGCTTCCAGTGACCAGTCCCTTTGCAGTAGAAGCACTCAGTCTCAGGCTTAGGTCCAGACTTGGGTTTCTTATCTTGAGAAACAACTTGTTTGCCGTTCTTCTTGAAGTTCCCTTTCTTCTTCCCTTTACCCTTTTTCTTGAAACTGGTGGTCTTATTGACCATCAACACTTGATGCTCCTTCTTGATTTCTACCTCTGCAGCTTTTAGCATTGCGAAGATCTCGGGAATCGTCTTATCCATCCCTTGCATATTATAGTTCATCACGAAGCTCTTGTAGCTTGGTGGCAGTGATTGAAGAACTCTGTCAATGACACTATCAACAGGAAGATTAACTCCCAGTTGAGTCAAGTGGTTATGGTACCCAGACATTCTGAGTATATGTTCACTGACATAACTATTCTCCTCCATCTTGCACCTGTAGAACTTATTGGAGACTCAATCCGGGCATTTGCTTGAAATATTAACTTCAACTCCTGAAATATCTCATATGCTCCATGACGTTCAAAATGTCGTTGAAGTCCCGGTTCTAAGCCGTAAAGCATGGCACACTGAACTATCGAGTAGTCATCAGCTTTGCTCTACCAGACGTTCATAACATATGGCATTGCTCCTGCAGCGGGTTTGGCACCCAGCGGTGCTTCCAGGACGTAATTCTTCTGTGCAGCAATGAGGATAATCCTCAGATCACGGACCTAGTCCGCATCATTGCTACTATCATCTTTCAACATAGTTTTTCTCTAGCAACATATCAAAATAAACGGGGAGCTACATCGCGAGCTATTGATCTACAACATAGTTATGCAAATACTATTAGGACTAAGTTCATGATAAATTAAAGTTCAATTAATCATATTACTTAAGAACTCCCACTTAGATAGACATCCCTCTAGTCATCTAATTGACCGTGTAATCCAAATCAACTAAACCATGTCCGATCATCACGTGAGATGGAGTAGTTTTCAATGGTGAACATCACTATGTTGATCATATCTACTATACGATTCACGCTCGACCTTTCGGTCTCCAGTGTTCCGAGGCCATATCTGCATATGCTAGGCTCGTCAAGTTTAACCCGAGTATTCCGCGTGTGCAAAGCTGGCTTGCACCTATTGTATGTGAATGTAGAGCTTATCACACCCGATCATCACATGGTGTCTCGGCACGACGAACTGTCATAACGGTGCATACTCAGGGAGAACACTTATACCTTGAAACTTAGTGAGAGATCATCTTATAATGCTATCGTCGAACTAAGCAAAATAAGATGTATAAAGGATAAACATCATATGCAATCAAAATATGTGACATGATATGTCCATGATCATCTTGCGCCTTTGATCTGCATCTCTGATAACCCACAAGTATAGGGGATCACAACAGTTTTCGAGGGTAAAGTATTCAACCCAAATTTATTGATTCGACACAAGGGGAGCCAAAGAATACTCTCAAGTATTAGCAGCTGAGTTGTCAATTCAACCACACCTGGAAACTTAATATCTGCAGAAAAGTAATATGATAGTAGTGGTAATGGTAACAAAAGGTAATAGTAGTAAAAGCAATGTTTTTGGTATTTTGTAGTGATGATAGCAATAGCAACAGGAAAGTAAATAAGCGAAGAACAATATATGGAAAGCTCGTAGGCAATGGATCGGTGATAGAGAATTATGCCGGATGCGGTTCATCATGTAACAGTCATAACCTAGGGTGACACAGAACTAGCTCTAGTTCATTGATATAATGTAGGAATGTATTCCGAACATAGTCATACGTGCTTATGGAAAAAAACTTGCATGAAATCTTTTGTCCTACCCTCCCATGGTAGCGGGGTCCTTACGGAAACTAAGGGATATTAAGGCCTCCTTTTAGTAGAGTACCGGAACAAAGCATTAACACATAGTGAATACATGAACTCCTCAGACTACGGTCATCACCGGTAAGTATCCCGATTATTGTCACTTCGGGGTTAACGGATCATAACACATAATAGGTGACTATAGACTTGCAAGATAGGATCAAGAACACTCATATATTGATGAAAACATAATAGGTTCAGATCTTAAATCATGGCACTCGGGCCCTAGTGACAAGCATTAAGCATGGAAAAGTCATAGCAACATCAATCTCAGAACATAGTGGATACTAGGGATCAAACCCTAACAAAACTAACTCGATTACATGATAGATCCCATCCAACCCATCACCGTCCAGCAAGCCTACGATGGAATTACTCACGCACGGCGGTGAGCATCATGAAATTGGTGATGGAGGATGGTTGATGATGACGATGGCGACGGATTCCCCTCTCCGGAGCCCCGAACGGACTCCAGATCAGCCCTCCCGAGAGGTTTTAGGGCTTGGCGGTGGCTCCGTATCGTAAAACGCAATGAATTCTTCTCCCTGATTTTTTTCTCCCCGAAACTCAATATATGGAGTTGGAGTTGGAGTCGGAGAGGCAACAGGGGGCCCACAAGGTAGGGGGTGCGCCCCCCACCCTCGTGGAGAGGTGGTGGGCCCCCTGGCCTTCATCTTTTGCAGGTATTTTTCTTATTTTCTGAAAAGTGGCTGCGTGAAGTTTCAGGTCATTCCAAGAACGTTTGCTCCTGCACATAAATAACACCATGGTAATTCTGCTGAAAACAGCGTCAGTCCAGGTTAGTTACATTCAAATCATGCAAGTTAGAGTCCAAAACAAGGGCAAAAGTGTTTGGAAAAGTAGATACATCGGAGACATATCAACTCCCCCAAGCTTAAACATTTGCTTGTCCTCAAGCAATTCAGTTGACAAACTGAAAGTGATAAAGAAAAACTTTTACAAACTCTGTTTGCTCTTGTTGTTGTAAATATGTAAAGCCAGCATTCAAGTTTTCAGCAAAAATTATAACTAACCACATTTGCAATAACGCATAGGTCTCAAGTTTACTCATATTAATAGCATAATCAACTAGCGAGTCATAATAATAAATCACGGATGACAACACTTTCTCAAAACAATCATAATATGATATAACGAGGTGGTATCTCGCTAGCCCTTTCTGAGACCGCAAAACATAAATGCAGAGCACCTTTAAAGACAAAGGACTGAGTAGACATTGTGATTCATGGTAAAAGAGATCCAGTCAAGTCATACTCAATGTAAACTAATAGTAATGAATGCAAATGACAGCGGTGCTCTCCAACTGGTGCTTTTTAATAAGAGGATGATGACTCAGCATAAAAGTAAATAGCTAGGCCCTTCGCAGAGGGAAGCAGGGATTTGTAGAGGTGCCAGAGCTCGATTTTGAAATAGAGGTGAATAATATTTTGAGCGGTATACTTTCATTGTCAACCTAATGTAGCGACCAGACCTCAACCAGTCTGATCTCTGTGCATCAGTGTCATCCCTGGATCAGTAATGCTGACACGCACAATACTTGAAGGATTTATAACAGAGTAGCAATCACACACTTATTACATCGAGTGTCTCAAAACAGAACTTATTACAATAAATATGGCTTAAGGCCATCTAATAACGATAATAGCGGAAGGCTTGGAAGATAAGTGAGTCAATCAACTCCAACGGCATCACTGAGTATAGAACCACGACCTAAAGGCACCTTACTCGTCGTCTGAAAAGTCTGCAACATGAACATTGCAGCCCGAAAACGGGTCAGCACATGGAATATGCTAGCAATGTAACACATAGAGCGTAATGAAAGAATAGGGCTATACTACATGTAGATATGGCTGGTGGAAAGCCCTATGGTTACAGTTTTACGTAAAGCCAATTTTTCCCTACTGCAAAGGAATAAATTTTATTTAACTATCATGGTGGTTGTTAAACATTGAGAAGATATACATCCTCTCAATCCCAATTAAGCATCAACTTTAAAACCCAACAATATTAATTAAAGTAACATGATGAGATTCACATGATAATCCAAGAACTAGATACTCAAGTTGTCCATAACCGGGAACACGGCTAACCATGATTAGTTTATACACTCTACAGAGGTTTGCGCACTTTTCCCCACAAGACTCGATCTCCTCCGTTGGGATTCTTGCAATACATGGTGTTTGAGAAACGGATGACCGAGACATAGTCTTTCAGAAGCGCTAGCACCTTACGATCGGGTAGACTGTTACACCTACTTTTCGCTACATCTGCTAGTCTACCACTGTAAGAGTTCGCACGACTTAATCAACTATGCTAGAGCCCATAGTAGCTTGTGGCTGCACATGGAAGTTTCTAGTATGAATAATCTCATGATCCCTTTGAGCCTGGGTGGCGGTCCATAAAGAAAAACAGGCAATTGCTGGAATACCCAGGTGCCTCAATCCACCTAGATGTGTGTTTAAGTTGCCACCTTAAATAAACCATTAATATAAAAATCTCACAGCTGTCATGGATACACTCACCCAATCCACGTCTACTAGCATATCATGGCATAATAAGCAAACGTAGAGATAACTCCCAAGGGTTTGATAATAAAACAGGTAATAGGTACTACCTCATCTATTTCCCAAACCCACAATTTAGTTAGATCCTAATCATGCAATGTTTGAGGACTGATCTAATGCAATAAAAACTGGGTAGTAAGAGGTATGATCAAAGTGTTACTTGCCTTGCTGATGATCCGCGAAACCTAGAGATTCGAAGTAGCAAGCGGCGCACTCCGGGTACCCTATCGCAATCAAACAAGCATACAATAAGTACTCATCTAATGCACGGGTAAAACTCAAATAAGAGAACTAACCAGAAAGTTCAACTTAAGAACTCCAGTTTACAAGAAGAATTAAACTGAACAAAGCAACGAAGGCCAAACGGCGAAAGAAAGAAGCTTTGTTTACTTATCTGGACCTAGGTCAAATTTTACAGAAGAAAAAACTTGTTTCAGTTGGTTAAATGGAAAGAGGGTTTCAAGACGAAACTCCAGGCGCTTGAATCGCCTGATTCCGATAAACGAGTGAAAAGTTAAACTAAAACGAAAATCGGATCAGAAATCGCGATCAGAAATAATCGCGGAAAAATCCGAGAAAAAGAAAAACGATGAACAGATTAACGAACGTTCATTCGTTATCTATAATTAAACGGTGAACGCGTTCGTTAGAACGAACGAAAGAGCGAACGCTCGCTGGATTAAATAAACCAAAAAAACTAGGGTTTTCTAAAAAAATCCGGATTGGTTTTTCTCCGAAAACCGGGGCGGCGGGCGGCTACCTCGGCTCGAGCTCCGGCGAGGTTCCGATGGGGCTCCGGGCGGCGTGGGGTGGCGTGGGGTGGCGGCGACAGCTGCGGCGGCTCCTGGCGGCGGGCGGCGCAAGGCGGCGGGGCGGCGGCTCCGGGAGGCGGGGCGGGCTGTGGTGGCGGGGTGAGGAGAGGGCGGCGGCGGCTCCTATTTAAAGGGGGGAGCCATGGCTTGGGGGAGGGGGTGGCCTCGGGAGGCGTGTCCCTCCCGGACACGGGCGGCGGCGGCGACGATCGGGACTCCGGTCCCGATCCGGTTACGGGAGGCGGTGGCGGCTGGGCCTTCGGCCCAGTCGGGCGCGCGGGGTTTAAAAAAAACAATTCTGCCGAAACTAAGAAAAAAAGAAAAAAATTCTAGAAAAATAAATAAAAATCTAAAATAGCCAATACAAATTTTCGCTGTCTAAATAAAATATTTGGAACGAGATGAACATTTTCTTGGCCCTAAAATGCAGTTTTGAAAACACGCAATCTTTCCTAAATTCAAATAAAATAGCAATAAATCCAAAATAAAATCTTATTTGATTTTATTATTAAATCCTCAATATTTCTTTATTTTGGGAAAGTTATTTTATTCCCTCTCTCATATTTTTATAATAGAAATAATTGAAGATAAATTAATTAAAATCAAATGATCCTATTTTCAAAATTTGAGAAACCCAAATATGAAAACAACGAAATCCCCAACTCTCTCCGAGGGTCCTTGAGTTGCGTAGAATTTCTAGGATCAAATCAAAAGCAAATAAAATATGATATGCAGTGATGATCTAATGTATAACATTCCAAATTGAAAATTTGGGATGTTACAAACCTACCCCCCTTAAGATGAATCTCGCCCTCGAGATTCGGGTTGGCTAGAAATAGGTGAGGGTGGTCCTTCAGCAGATCTTCCTCTCGCTCCCAGGTGGCTTCATCCTCGGTGTGGTGGCTCCACTGAACTTTGCAAAACTTGATAACCTTGCTGCGGGTGACTCGGCTGGCATACTCAAGAATCTTGACTGGTTTCTCCTCATAGGTCAAATCACTATCCAACTGAATTGCTTCTAGCGGCACTGTATCTCTCAGCGGTATATCAGCCATATCTGCGTAGCACTTCTTCAACTGGGAAAGGTGGAATACATCGTGAACTCCTGACAATCCTTCGGATAATTCCAATTTGTAGGCTACTTCTCCCATATGCTCCAAAACCTTGTATGGTCCTACAAAACGTTGCGCTAACTTTCCCTTAACTCCAAAGCGCTTAACTCCTCGAAGTGGAGATAGTCGAAGATAAACTCGGTCCCCGACTTTGTAAACTGTCTCCTTGCGTTTAGAATCTGCGTAACTCTTCTGCCTAGACTGGGCTACCTTGAGCCTATCGCGAATCAATTTCACCTTCTATTCAGACTCCTTAATCAAATCCGGTCCAAACAACTGGCGGTCTCCAATTTCATCCCATGACAATGGGGTCCTGCACCTCCTTCCGTACAAGGCTTCGAAAGGGGCCATCTTCGGACTGGATTGATAACTATTGTTGTAAGAGAACTCTGCATATGGCAAATTGTCGTCCCAACTAGATCCATAATCTAGCGCACAAGCTCTCAGCATATCCTCCAAAATCTAATTGACTCTCTCGGTCTGTCCATCTATCTGCGGATGAAAAGCTGTACTGAACTCTAGCCTGGTACCCAAAGTTTCGTGCAACTGATTCCAGAACATTGAGGTAAACTGGGTTCCTCTATCTGATACAATGCTCCTCGAAACTCCATGCAGACATACAATCCTGGTCATGTATATCTTTGCCAACTTAGCACTGGTGTAAGTAGTCTTTACTGGGATGCAATGAGCTAACTTTGTCAGACGATCGACTACAACCCAAATCGAGTCATAGCCTGAATGCGTTCTGGGCAATCCTGTAATAAAATCCATGCCTAGCTTATCCCACTTCCATTCGGGTATTGGCAATGGCTGTAACAATCCTGCTGGCTTCTGATGCTCTGCCTTTACTCTCTGACATACATCACAAACTGGTGCATACTCCGCAATATTCTTCTTCATTCCGGTCCACCAGAAAGTATCCTTCAAATCCAAATACATCTTGGTATTTCCTGAATGAATCGAATATGGTGAGTCATGGGCTTCCTGCAGAATTAACTTCCTGATCTCCGGGTCATTGGGCACATAAACATGGTCTTCAAACCATAGGGTATCGTGATCATCCTCATGAAATCCTTTAACTTTTCCTTTGCTCATCTTCTCCTTTATAGAGGCAACCTCCTTGTCAGTCTTCTGAGCTTCTCTGATCTTATCCATCAAAGTAGACTGAACCTCCAATGCTGCTACATAGCCTCTCGGAACTATCTCCAAACATAGCTCACGAAGGTCCTCGGCTAACTCCTTTGGTAATTCTCCCGACATTAGTGTGTTAACATGGCTTTTACGACTCAGTGCATCAGCTACTATGTTAGCCTTTCTGGGATGATAGTGCAATCTCATATCATAATCCTTGATGAGCTCCAACCATCTCCTTTGCCTAAGATTCAACTCCTTCTGCGTGAAAATATACTTCAAGCTCTTGTGATCCGTGTACAATTCACAATGCTTTCCAATGAGAAAATGTCTCCAAGTCTTTAATGCATGCACTACGGCTGCTAACTCCAAATCATGCGTTGCATAATCCAACTCATGAGGCTTAAGCTCTCGTGAGGCATATGAAACAATTCTTCCCTCCTGCATAAGCACTGCTCCAAGTCCTCGATGTGAAGCGTCGCAATACACCTCATAATTCTTATTTTGATCCGGCAAAATCAATACTGGTGATGTAACCAAATGTTTCTTCAACTCCTGGAAACTGGCCTCACATTCCTCAGTCCATTTGAACTTGGTATCCTTCTTTAACAACTCCGTCATAGGCTTCGCAATTTTTGAGAAATTCTCAATGAATCTCCGGTAGTATCCTGCAAGTCCAAGAAAACTCCGGATCTCTCCAACTATTGTTGGTGCTTCCCAATTTGTCACATTGACAACCTTGGTGGGATCTACTGCTATTCCTTCTCCGGATATAACGTGTCTGAGGAATCCAACTTCCTTCAACTAAAACTCACATTTGCTGAACTTGGCATATAACTGATGTTCTCTGAGCTTCTCAAGTACCAAACACAAATGTTCTTTATGTTCCTCTTCATTCTTGGAGTAAACTAGAATATCATCAATGAACACTATGACGAACTTATCAAAAAACTCCATAAATACCTTGTTCATCATGTTCATGAAATATGCAGGTGCGTTAGTCAGACCAAATGACATAACGGTATACTCATACAGCCCATACCTTGTGGTAAAAGCCATCTTAGGTATATCCTGTTCTCGAATCTTCAACTAATGGTATCCTGATCGCAGATCGATCTTGGAAAATACCTTAGCTCCTTGCAATCGATCAAACAGATCATTGATCATCGGTAGTGTGTACTTCTTCTTGATTGTTACTTCATTCAATCCTCGATAATCAACAACCATCCTTAACGATCCAACCTTTTTCTCCACTAGAAGTACTGGCGATCCGGAAGGCGAAGAACTTGGGTGAATATATCCTTTATCCAGTAACTCTTTAATCTGCTTCTTAATCTCCTCCAAATCCTTTGGGGGCATCCTGTATGGTCTCTTAGATATTGGCCCTGTGCCTGGCAAAAGCTCAATCAAAAACTCGATGTCTCTATCCGGTGGCATGCCTGGCAACTCCTCTGGAAATACATCAGGGAAATCCTTTACTACTGGTACTTCCTCCTGCACAACTCCTGATAAGGAATTCAGTTGAGTCCTCTTAGGCACATGTCGGGATACATACTTGATCCTTCTTCCTTCTGGGGTGGTAAGCAAAATTGACTTACTGGCGCAAGCGATGTTTCCTCCATACATCGACAGCCAATCCATACCCAGAATTACATCCAAACCTTGCGATTCCAAAATGATCAAATCTAAGGGAAACACATGCCTACCTATACTCAATGGCACTTGAAAACATCCTCGGCTGGCCATATACTCCGCTCCTGGTGAGCTTACTAGCATAGGTGTTCTAAGAACCTTGGTGGGCAGGTTATACTTATCCGCGAATCCCCTTGATATGTATGAATGCGATGCACCAGTATCAAAAAAGAACGATTGCAGTAAAAGACTTAACCAAAAACTTACCGATTACTGCATCCGGCTGGTCTTCAACCTCCTCCATGTTTACGTGGTTCACCTGTCCCCTGTTGAAAGGGCTCGGCTTCTAACCAGAGCTTCCATTGCCACTTCCATTCTGGGCTTCAGGACATTCATTGGCATAATGTCCGGTCTTCTCACACTTAAAGCAAGTGACTTGGCTCAGGTCTCTCTTAGCTGGGGTTGACAAGTTGGTACGGTTCTGGCCGTTGCTTCCTCCATTCCCATTACCATTCTTGGGGCCATTATGATTGTGTGAGCTACCTCCTCCATGGATATGCTGAAAATGTCCTCCTGGTTTAGGGGTAAAACGTGGCTTCTGCTGAGCTCCAGAATTGTACTTCCCTTGTCCATACTTCCTCTTGCGGTTCTCAATCTGCTGCTGCTTCCCTTCAATCATAAGAGCACGATCTACCAACTCCTGGTAGTTGTTGAAGCTTGCTACCATCAACTGCATGCTCAACTCATCATTCAGTCCTTCCAGAAACTTCTCCTGCTTAGCTGCATCTGTAGCAACGTCATCTGGGGCATAACGTGCTAGCTTACTAAAGTCATCCACATACTGGCCAACTGTCCGTCCTCCTTGGCGCAAGTTGCGAAACTCACGCTTCTTCATGGCCATAGCTCCTGCTGAAACATGGGCAGTACGGAAAGCCTGCTGAAACTGATCCCATGTCATTGTGGCTATAGGGTAAGTGACAGTGTAATTCTCCCACCATGATGTTGCTGGTCCATCCAACTGATGTGCGGCAAAGCGCACCTTCTCAACATCAGTACATCCTGTAGTGGTTAACTCCCTTCCAATTTTGCGGAGCCAATCATCTGCTACTATAGGCTCGGTGCTACTAGAGAACACTGGTGGATTCAGCCTAAGAAAACGGGTTAAGTGATCCACAAGTGGTGGTGGTGGTGGTGGGTTGTTGTTGTTGTTCCCCTGGTTCTGATTCTGGACTAGAAACTGCATCAACATATTCTGCTAATGGATCAACTGGGTGAGCTCCAGTGGAAATGCAAATCCATTGTCACGTCTCGGAGGCATCTGATGGGTTTAGAAAAGATGAGATTTAGGAATAGAGAGGGGTCTAGAGAGAAAACACTACCCATATGCACATGAGGCAAAAGCAAACAATTCACTTCATTCAATCAAACAAGGGCATACAATCGGTCTAACTATCGCAAAAGTGCTCGGACTACTCTATTTACATGGTGGAATACTACTACTGATGGGGTGGTCTACTCGAAATATTCTTCGGTTGCAGACTCCATGATATCTGCTCCAGCTTCATCAACATAGTCATCATCGCTATCGTCTGGGTCCGAGTCAGTGTCGTCGATGATGATGTAGTCTTCCGGGTGAATCTCCTTGGGTTCTTCGTCTTCTTCTACTAGTGTAGGGTCTCCCATAAATATTCCGATCTTCTTGATCAGGTCGTCATTCTTCTCCACTAGTACGACGATTTTCTCCTCATAATCTTCACGTGTAGCCTTGAGTTCTTCCTCCAGTTCCGTAATTCTTGTCCTCGCCTTCTTCAGATCTATCATGTCTGCACACATCTGGTTCTTCTGACGTCGAATGTGCTGGTTTAACTCCTGGATAAAGGCTGCTATTGATCTATCCTTCTTGGTGCTGATCATCTCCCAGTGCTCATCTTGGCACCCACAAATCTGGTAGATAGTATCCTTGAGATCATTGCGGTAAACTTCTCTAATACGTCCCATGGCGATGTGAGCTGCCATGCTCTTTCCTAGACTCCAGGTTGGTGCATCAAAGGAAAACTCTATGGGCTTAGTGACTGGCATGAACGTCCTTCCTGGAACTTGAACTTGAATCATCCAGCGCTCCTCTTCAGGTAAAGTGGCGTTGTAGGTTCCGGTGAATCTTGGTACTCCGATGTTCAGGTATCTAGTGACTTCCTTCAAGTGACGTCCAAAGGGTGTATCTTCATCCGGTTGCGTGAACTTGTTCCTTGCATCTGCCATCCTAAAAGAGTAGAAAAGATGAGGAGTCAGAAATGAGAAGAGTGAGTGGTGATCTAGGGCTTTAGCTTAGTGGTCGTGTCCTACAGTCAGCGTGTGCTCTGATACCATCTTGTAGCGACCAGACCTCAACCAGTCTGATCTCTATGCATCAGTGTCATCCCTGGATCAGTAATGCTGACACGCACAATACTTGAAGGATTTATAACAGAGTAGCAATCACACACTTATTACATCGAGTGTCTCAAAAGAGAACTTATTACAATAAATATGGCTTAAGGCCATCTAATAACAATAATAGCGGAAGGCTTGGAAGATAAGTGAGTCCATCAACTCCAACGGCATCACTGAGTATAGAACCATGACCTAAAGGCACCTTACTCGTCGTCTGAAAAGTCTGCAACATGAACGTTGCAGCCCAAAAATGGGTCAGCACATGGAATATGATGGCAATGTAACACATAGAGGGTAATGAAAGAATAGGGCTATACTACATGTAGATATGGCTGGTGGAAAGCTCTATGGTTACAGTTTTGCGTAAAGCCAATTTTTCCCTACTTCAAAGGAATAAATTTTATTTAACTATCATGGTGGTTGTTAAACATTGAGAAGATAGACATCCTCTCAATCCCAATTAAGCATCAACTTTAAAACCCAACAATATTAATTAAAGTAACATGATGAGATTCACATGATAATCCAAGAACTAGATACTCAAGTTGTCCATAACCGGGAACACGGCTAACGATGAT
This sequence comes from Triticum urartu, assembly GCF_003073215.2. Lineage (NCBI taxonomy): Eukaryota > Viridiplantae > Streptophyta > Magnoliopsida > Poales > Poaceae > Triticum > Triticum urartu. The sequence goes on along the minus strand of NC_053027.1, from coordinate 78,927,938 downwards.
TAGTTTATACACTCTGCAGAGGTTTGCGCACTTTTCCCCACAAGACTCGATCTCCTCCGTTGGGATTCTCGCACTACATGGTGTTTAAGAAACGGATGACCGAGACATAGTCTTTCAGAAGCGCTAGCACCTTACGATCGGGTAGACCGTTACACCTACTTTCCCCTACATCTGCTAGTCTACCACTGTAAGAGTTCGCATGACTTAATCAACTATGCTAGAGCCCATAGTAGCTTGTGGCTGCACACGGAAGTTTCTAGTATGAATAATCTCATGATCCCTTTGAGCCTGGGTGGCGGTCCATAAAGAAAAGCAGGCAATCGCTGGAATACCCAGGTGCCTCAATCCACCCAGATGTGTGTTTAAGTTGCCACCTTAAATAAACCATTAGTATATAAATCTCACATCTGTCATGGATACACTCACCCAATCCACGTCTACTAGCATAGCATGGCATAATAAGCAAACGTAGAGATAACTCCCAAGGGTTTGATAATAAAACAGGTAATAGGTACTACCTCATCTATTTCCCAAACCCACAATTTAGTTAGATCCTAATCATGCAATGTTTGAGGACTGATCTAATGCAATAAAAACCGGGTAGTAAGAGGTATGATCAAAGTGTTACTTGCCTTGCTGATGATCCGCAAAACCTAGAGATTCGAAGTAGCAAGCGGCGCACTCCGAGGACCCTATCGCAATCAAACAAGCATACAATAAGTACTCATATAATGCACGGGTAAAACTCAAATAAGAGAACTAACCAGAAAGTTCAACTTAAGAACTGTGGTTTACAAGAAGAATCAAATCGAACAAAGCAACGAAGGTCAAACAGCGAAAGAAAGAAGCTTCATTTACTAATCTGGACCTAGGTCAAATTTTACAGAAGCAAAAACTTGTTTGAGTTGGTTAAACGGAAAGAGGGTTTAGAGACGAAACTCCAGGCGCTTGAATCGCCTGATTCCGATAAACGAGCGAAAAGTTAAACTAAAACGAAAATCGGATCAGAAATCGCGATCAAAAATAATCGCGGAAAAATCCAAGAAAAAGAAAAACGACAAACAGATTAACGAACCGACGTTCGTTGTTTGTAACTAAACAGTGAACGCGTTCGTTAGAACGAACGAAAGAGCGAACGCTCGCTGGATTAAATAAACCGAAAAAACTAGGGTTTTCTAAAAAAACGTATTGGTTTTGCTCAGAAAACCGGGGCGGCTACCTCGGCTCGGGCTCCAGCGAGGTTCCGGCGGGGCTCCAGGCGGCGTGGGCTGGCGGTGACGGCTGCGTCGGCGGCTCCTGGCGGCGGGCGGCGCAAGGCGGTGGCTGCGGCGGCGAGTGGCGCTGCGACGGCTGCGGGAGGCGGGCGGGCTGCTATGGCGGGGTGAGGAGAGGGCGGCAGCGGCGGCTCCTATTTAAAGGGGGGCGGCCATAGCTTGGGGGAGGGGGCAGCCTCGGGAGGCGTGTCCCTCCCGGACATGGGCGGCGGTGGCGACGATCGGGACTTCGGTCCCGATCCGGTTGCGGGAGGCGGTGGCAGCTGGGCTGGCTCGGCTGGGCCTTCGGCCCACTCGGGCATGTGGGTTTTTTTTAAACAATTCCGCCGAAACTAAGGAAAAAATAAAAAAGAAAAAAATTCTAGAAAAATAAATAAAAATCTAAAATAGCCAAAACAAATTTTCACCGTCTAAATAAAATATTTAGAACGAGATGAACATTTTCTTGGCCCTAAAATGCAGTTTTGGAAACATGCAATTTTTCCTAAATTTAAATAAAATAGCAATAAATCCAAAATAAAATCTTATTTGATTTTATTATTAAATCCTCAATATTTCTTTATTTTGGGAAAGTCATTTTATTCCCTCTCTCATGTTTTTATAATAAAAATAATTGAAGATAAAATAATTAAAATCAAATCATCCTATTTTCAAAATTTGAGAAAACCAAAATATGAAAATAACGAAATCCCCAACTCTCTCCGAGGGTCCTTGAGTTGCGTAGAATTTCTTGGATCAAACCAAAAGCAAATAATATATGATATGCAGTGATGATCTAATGTATAACATTCCAAATTGAAAATTTGGGATGTTACACATAACAACCAAGAGATGGCGATATCTTCCATACTACACACATTATAGGCGGTTCCCAAATAGAATGGTAAAGTTTATACTCCCCCTTCCACCAACAAGCATCAATCCATGGCTTGCTCGAAATAACGAGTGACTCCAACTAACAAGAGTCCCAGGGCGAGTTTTGTTTCAATTATTTTGATTTAGTTTGCATAAAGCATGGGACTGGGCATCCCGGTGACCAGCCATTTATCTCGTGAGTGAGGAGCGGAGTCCACTCCTCTTGAGAATAACCCGCCTTGTTGGGGAACGTTGCAGAAAACAAAAAATTTCCTACGGTTTCACCAAGATCCATCTATGAGTTCATCTAGCAACGAGTGATCGGATGCATCTACATACCTTTGTAGATCGCGAGCGGAAGCGTTCAAAGAACGGGGATGAGGGAGTCGTACTCGACGTGATCCAAATCACCGGAGATCCTAGCGCCGAACGGACGGCACCTCCGCGTTCAACACACGTATGGTCAGCGTGACGTCTCCTCCTTCTTGATCCAGCAAGGGGGAAGGAGAGGTTGATGAAGATCCAGCAGCACGACGGCATGGTGGTGGATGCAGGGGTCACCGCAGCAGGGCTTCGCCGTTCTACTGCGAGAGGGAGAGGTGTAGCAGGGGAGAGGGAGGCGCCAAGACTCAAGGGTGCGGCTGCCCCTCCCCCCTTTATATAGGCTCCCCAAGGGGGGGCGCCGGCCCTAGGAGATGGGATCTCCCAGGGGGGGCGGCGGCCAAGGGTGGAGTAACCCCCAAGGCAAGTGGGGCGCCCCCCCTCCCTAGGCTTTCCAACCCTAGGCGCAGGGGGTGGGCCAAGGGGGGCGCACCAGCCCACTATGGGCTGGTTCCCCTCCCCACTTCAGCCCATGGGGCCCTCCGGGATGGGTGGTCCCACCCGGTGGACCCCCGGGACCCATCTGGTGGTCCCAGTACAATACCGGTGACCCCCGAAACTCTCCCGATGGCCGAAACTGCACTTCCTATATATAATTCTTCACCTTCGAACCATTCCGGAACTCCTCGTGACGTCCGGGATCTCATCCGGGACTCCGAACAACTTTTGGGTTACTGCATATTCATATCTCTACAACCCTAGCGTCACCGAACCTTAAGTGTGTAGACCCTACGGGTTCGGGAGACATGTAGACATGACCGAGATGGCTCTCCGGTCAATAACCAACAGCGGGATCTGGATACCCATGTTGGCTCCCACATGCTCCTCGATGATCTCATCGGATGAACCACGATGTCGAGGATTCAAGCAACCCCGTATACAATTCCCTTTGTCAATCGGTACGTTACTTGCCCGAGATTCGATCGTCGGTATCCCAATACCTCATTCAATCTCGTTACCGGCAAGTCACTTTACTCGTACCGTAATGCATGATCCCATGACCAGACACTTGGTCACTTTGAGCTCATTATGATGATGCATTACCGAGTGGGCCCAGAGATACCTCTCCGTCATACGGAGTGACAAATCCCAGTCTTGATCCGTGTCAACCCAACAGACACTTTCGGAGATACCCGTAGTATACCTTTATAGTCACCCAGTTACGTTGTGACGTTTGGTACACCCAAAGCACTCCTACGGTATCCGGGAGTTACACGATCTCATGGTCTAAGGAAAAGATACTTGACATTGGAAAAACTCTAGCAAACGAACTATACGATCTTGTGCTATGTTTAGGATTGGGTCTTGTCCATCACATCATTCTCCTAATGATGTGATCTCGTTATCAATGACATCCAATGTCCATAGTCAGGAAACCATGACTATCTGTTGATCAACGAGCTAGTCAACTAGAGGCTTACTAGGGACATGTTGGTGTCTATGTATTCACACATGTATTACGATTTCCGGATAACACAATTATAGCATGAATAAAAGACAATTATTATGAACAAGGAAATATAATAATAATCCTTTTATTATTGCCTCTAGGGCATATTTCCAACACGCCTAACATGGAAGATACAGACAACCCTAGTTGATATATGAGCTATTCGAGCATACAAAACAGGATATTTATTTGAAGATTTAGAGTTTGGCACATACAAATTTACTTGGACGGCAGGTAGATACCGTATATAGGTAGGTATAGTGGACTCATGTGGAATAACTTTGGGGTTTAAGGGATTGGATGCACAAACAGTATTCCCGCTTAGTACAGGTGAAGGCTAGCAAAAGACTGGGAAGCGGCCAGCTAGAGAGCGACAACAGTCATGAACATGCATTAAAATTAATCAACACCGAATGCAAGCATGAGTAGGATATAATCCACCATGAACATAAATATCGTGAAGGCTATGTTGATTTTGTTTCAACTACATGCGTGAACATGCGCCAAGTCAAGTCACTTAAATCATTCAGAGGAGGATACCACCCTATCATACCACATCATAACCATTTTAGTAGCATGTTGGAACGCAAGGTAAACCATTATAATTCATAGCTAATCAAGCATGGCACAAGAAACTATGATCTCTAATTGTCATTGCAAACATGTTTATTCATAATAGGCTGAATCAGGAACGATGAACTAATCATATTTACAAAAACAAAAGAGGTCGAGTTCATACCAGCTGTTCTTATCTCAGCCAGTCCATCATATATCATCATAATTGCCTTTCACTTGCACGCCCGAACAATGTGAATAATAATAATAGTGCGCGTGCATGGGACTAAGCTGGAATCTGCAGGCATTTAATAAACAGGAGAAGACAAGGCAATATGGGCTCTTTTGTCAGATAAACAATAATGCATATAAGAGCCACTTCAACAATTTAATTATGGTCTTCTCCTATCGACCCCCAAAGAAAAGAAAAGAAATAAAACTATTTACACGGGAAAGCTCCCAACAAGCAAAAGAAGAACAGGAAATATTTTTGCGTTTTTTTAATTACTACTACAAGCATGGAAATTAAACTGATTAAAAGCTACAACTAATTTTTTTGGTTTTTTTTAAGGTTTATTAAACACACAAGAAGAAAACATAAAAAGGGAATTAAACTAGCATGGATGATACAATGAAAAAGTATGAGCACCGACATCTAGCAATGAGTGTGTGAACATAAACGTAATGTCGGTGGGAAATACGTACTCCCCCAAGCTTAGGATTTTGGCCTAAGTTGGTCTATGGCCACGGCTGGCCTGGCGGATATCCATAATAATAGTTGGGTCGTACTAAGAGGAAGAAGAGGAAGACTCCGCTTGCCACTGGCTGACAATCATCTCCGGATCCCACTGGTAATTAGACTGTCGTGAAGGATCAACTTGTGGTTCCAGTTCTGGCTCCACGGCTGGTGTAGGGTTCCGGTAGGCGTGAATAGCCTTCAACGGAACAAGGTACGTGCCTGAAGATAAATCAAACAAAGAAGGAGCAAGCAGGGTAATAGTCTCAGGATGATGTTTGTTAAAGAACAATTGATATTTAAGCTCTCCTTCCCTATTCTTTACAATAAATCATGTGCCACCATACTTTTATAATCTAGATAAACACGAGGCAACACTTTTTCTTCCTTCTCATAATGCCTAATAGGTATGTTAAAATGTGCAGCTAGGCGTGAAGCATAGATGCCTCCAAAGATGGGGCCCCTTGTACGGTTCAGACTTAACCATTTGGCAATAATGCCGCCCATACTAACAGAGTTATCACCATATAAACCGTGGAGCAAAATAATAATATCAGGGATACTAAGGTTTCCACAGTTTCCGCGACCAATTAAACAACGACTAGCAAATAATGCAAAGTAACGTAGAACAGGAAAATGTATGCTAGTGATTCGTGCATCGGAAACCTTCCTTGTTTCCCCTACAGTGATAGTATCAATGAACCCCTCCACATCATCGCGATGTGGTTCTTCTGTCTTGCCCTCAAAAGGGACTAAACAAACCCAACAAAAATCATAAAGTGACATCTCCTTATGCTCATCATATAAATGAAACTCCACCGTAGGTGGTGAGCTCCTAGAATGGAAATGAAAGTTTTGCACAAATGTATTTGTGAGTAAGAGATACTGATCGCATTGGTCGTGGAGGAAAGCAGTGAGGCCTGCATTTTTAGCCAATTCATGAAAATCTTCATAAATCCCGGCTGCTCTCAAGAAATCATCGGAAGGCCATTCACACGCCCGAATCTCCGCGGTGCGAGGCAGATTATACTTAGGCTTTGGTGCCTTTTCCTTCGAACTTTGGCTCGATGAGCCCCTCAAAAGTCTCCTCATCATTTTCTGAAAAATTCTGAAAATTTTAGTAACTTCAAAATAAAATTAAACCAAACTCAATAATATTGATAGCAACTACTCCTTCAAGTGCCTAGGGCCTATATCATGCATCAAAACTACTTTTGACCATATAAATTTGACATGCAAGCTCAATAACAGGGTCACCTAAGCAGCAAAAATTTGCAATGAACAAAGCACTAGAACAAAAACTAATTGGACCAATGGAGGAGTCACATACCAAGGAACAATCTCCCCAAGCAGTTTTATGAGAGGTGCTTTGAGCAAGGAGATTGAAAATGGCAGCAAAGTGAGCTAGAACTCGTGCTTGAGCTGGATATTCGTGTTTGTGGGAGGAAGAAGAAGTGTATGGGTGAAAGGATAAGTGGAGGAGGGCCACTGTGGTCCCACGAGGCAGGGGCGCGCCCAGGGGGTAGGGCGCGCCCTCCACCCTCATGGGTAGGTGGTTGACCCCCCTGCTGTGTTCTTTGTGCCAACTATTCTCAAATATTCTAGAAAAAAATCATATTTAAATTTCAGGGCATTTGGAGAACTTTTATTTTCGAGGTATTTTTATATTGCACGGATAATCAGATAATAGACAGAAAAATATTTATTTTAATTTTATTTAATATAAATAACAGAAAGTAAAAGTGAGGTACAGAAGGTTGTGCCTTCTAGTTTCATCCATCTCATGATCATCAAAAGGAATCCACTAACAAGGTTGATCAAGTCTTGTTAACGAACTCATTCCGAATAACATAGAACCGGAGAAATTTCGAATAACACTATGTTACCTCAACGGGGATATGCACATCCCCAATAATAAGAATATCATATTACTTCTTGACAGTAGGAAGAGGAAATTAAAAGCCTCCAAATATAATCGATGGAATTTTTCCAATAGAGTTGATACTATGAACTTGAGGTTGTTTCCCCGGAAAGTGTACCGTATGCTCATTACCATTAACATGAAAAGTGACATTGCCTTTAGTGCAATCAATAATAGCCCCTGCAGTATTCAAAAAGGGTCTTCCAAGAATAATAGACATACTATCGTCCTCGGGAATATCAAGAATAACAAAGTCCGTTAAAATAGTAACGTTTGCAACTACAACAGGCACATCCTCACAAATATCGGCAGGTATAGCAGTTGATTTATCAGCCATTTGCAAAGATATTTCAGTAGGTGTCAACTTATTCAAATCAAGTCTACGATATAAAGAGAGAGGCATAACACTAACACCGGCTCCAAGATCACATAAAGCAGTTTTAACATAGTTTCTTTTAATGGAGCATGGTATAGTTGGTACACCGGGATCTTGAAGTTTCTTTGGTATTCCACCCTTAAAAGTGTAATTAGCAAGCATGGTGGAAATTTCAGCTTCTGGTATCTTTCTTTTATTTGTAATAATATCTTTCATGTACTTAGAATAAGGATTGGTTTTGAGCATATCAGTTAATCACATACGCAAAAAGATAGGTCTAATCATTTCAGCAAAGCGCTCAAAATCCTCATCATCCTTTTTCTTGGATGGTTTGGGAGGAAAGGGCATGGGTTTCTGAACCAAAGGCTCTCTTTCTTTACCATGTTTCCTAGCAACAAAGTATTTCTTATCATAACATTGATTCTTTGATTGTGGGTTATCAAGATCAACAACAGGTTCAATTTCTATGTCATTATCATTACTAGGTTGAGCATCATCATGAACATTATCATTAACATTATCACTAGTTTCAGGTTCATTACCAGATTGAGTTTCAGCATCAGAAATAGAAATATCATTTGGATTCTCAGGTGTTTCAGTAATAGGTTCACTAGAAGCATGCAAAGTCCTATCATTTTTCTTTTTCTTCTTTTTAGAAGAACTAGGTACATCTATATTATTTCTCTAAGAATCTTGCTCAATTCTCTTAGGGTGGCCTTCAGGATACAAAGGTTCCTGAGTCATTCTACCACCTCTAGTCATAACTCTAACAACATTATCATTATCTTTACTATTCAATTCATTGAGCAAATCATTTTGAGCTTTAAGTACTTGTTCTACTTGAGTGGTAATCATAGAAGCATGTTTACTAATAAGTTTAAGTTCACCTTTAACATTAGCCATATAATCACCCAAGTGTTCAAGCATATTTGAAATGTATTTCAATTGTCTACCAAAATAAGCATTAAAGTCTTCTTGCTTAGCCATAAATTTATCAAACTCATCTAAGCATGGGCTAGCAAATTTAGTAAATGGGATTACAGCTTTATCATATCTATAGAGTGAATTTACCTTTACTACCTGTGTCGGGTTATCAAGACCATGAGTTTCTTCAATAGGTAATGGATTAAGATTATATGTTTCTTCAACAGGCGGTAAATTAAGACCATGTATTTCTTTAATAGGAGGTAAATTCTTAACATCTACAGCTTTAATACCCTTTTCTTTCATAGATTTCTTTGCCTCTTCATATCTTCAGGACTAAGAAATAGAATACCCCTCTTCTTAGGAGTTGGTTTAGGAATAGGCTCAGGAATTGGCTCCGGAGGTGTCCAATTATCTTTCATTTGTCAACATATTATTCAATAGAATTTCAGCTTCATCCGGTGTTCTTTCCCTGAAAAGAGAACCAGCACAACTATCCAGGTAATCTCTGGAGGCATCGGTTAGTCCATTATAAAAGATATCAAGTATTTCATTTTTCTTAAGAGGATGACCATGCAAAGCATTAAGTAATTGGAGAAGCCTCCCCCAAGCTTGTGGGGGACTCTCTTCTTCAATTTGCACAAAATTATATATATCCCTTAAAGCATCTTGTTTCTTATGAGCAGGGAAATATTGAGCAGAGAAGTAATAAATCATATCCTAGGGAGTACGCACACAACTAGGATCAAGGGAATTAAACCATATCTTAGCATCACCCTTTAATGAGAACGGAAATATTTTAAGGATATAAAAGTAGCGAGTTCGCTCATCTTTAGTGAGCAGGGTGGCTATATCATTTAATTTAGTAAGATGTGCCACAACAGTTTCAGATTCATAACCATGAAAAGGATCAGATTCAACTAAAGTAATTATATCAGGATCAATAGAGAATTCATAATCCTTATCAATAACAAAGATAGGTGAAGTAGCAAAAGCAGGGTCAGGTTTCATTCTAGCATTTAGAGATTGCTTACTCCATTTAGCTAATAACCTTTTGAGTTCATTTCTATTTTTGCGAGCTAAAATAGCTAAAGAAGCTTCTTGATCAAAAACATAACCCTTAGGAATAACAAGTGATTCTTCATCACCACTTTCATCAGTATCATCAGATTCAATATTTTCAATTTCTCTAGCCCTAGAAAGTTGTTCATCAAGAAAATCACTAAGTGGCATAGTAGTATCAGGCATAGAGGTAGTTTCATCATAAGTATCATGCATAGTAGAAGTGGCATCATCAATAACATGCGACATATCAAAACGAATAGCAGAAGCAGGTGTAGGTGTCGCAAGCTTACTCAAAACAGAAGGTGAATCAAGTGCAGAGCTAGATGGCAGTTCCTTACCTCCCCTCGTAGTTGAGGGATAAATCTAGGTTTTTGGATCTCTCAAGTTCTTCATAATGATAAGAAGATATAAATCCCAAGTGACTTAAAGAATAGAGCTATGCTCCCCGGCAACGGTGCCAGGAAATAGTCTTGATAACCCACAAGTATAGGGAATCGCAACCATTTTCGAGGGTAAAGTATTCAACCCAAATTTATTGATTCGACACAAGGGGAGCCAAAGAATACTCTCAAGTATAAGCAGCTGAGTTGTCAATTCAACCACACCTAGAAACTTAATATCTGCAGCAAAGTATTTAGTAGCAAAGTAATATGATAGTAGTGGTAATGGTAACAAACGGTAACGGTAGTAAAAGCAATGTTTTTGGTATTTTGTAGTGATGATAGCAATAGCAACAGGAAAGTAAATAAGCGAAGAACAATATATGGAAAGCTCGTAGGCAATGGATCGATGATAGAGAATTATGCTGGATGCGGTTCATCATGTAACAGTCATAACCTAGGGTGACACAGAACTAGCTCCAGTTCATTGATATAATGTAGGCATGTATTCCGAACATAGTCATACGTGCTTATGGAAAAGAACTTGCATGACATCTTTTGTCCTACCCTCCCGTGGCAGCGAGGTCCTTACGGAAACTAAGGGATATTAAGGCCTCCTTTTAGTAGAGTACCGGAACAAAGCATTAAACCATAGTGAATACATGAACTCCTCAAACTACAGTCATCACCGGTAAGTATCCCGATTATTGTCACTTCGGGGTTAACGGATCATAACACATAATAGGTGACTATAGACTTGCAAGATAGGATCAAGAACACTCATATATTGATGAAAACATAATAGGTTCAGATCTGAAATCATGGCACTCGGGCCCCAGTGACAAGCATTAAGCATAGCAAAGTCATAGCAACATCAATCTCAGAACATAGTGGATACTAGGGATCAAACCCTAACAAAACTAACTCGATTACATGATAGATCCCATCCAACCCATCACCGTTCAGCAAGCCTACGATGGAATTACTCACGCATGGCGGTGAGCATCATGAAATTGGCGATGGAGGATGGTTGATGATGACGATGGCGACGGATTCCCCTCTCTAGAGCCCCGAACGGACTCCAGATCAGCCCTCCCGAGAGGTTTTAGGGCTTGGCGGCGGCTCCGTATCGTAAAACGTGATGCATTCTTCTCCCTGATTTTTTTCTCCCCGAAACTCAATATATGGAGTTGGAGTTGGAGTCGGAGAGGCAACAGGGGGCCCACGAGGTAGGGGGGCGCGCACCCACCCTCGTGGAGAGGTGGTGTCCCCCCTGGCCTTCATCTTTTGCAGGTATTTTTCTTATTTTCTGAAAAGTGGCTCCATGAAGTTTCAGGTCATTCCGGGAACGTTTGCTCCTGCACATAAATAACACCATGGTAATTCTGCTCAAAACATCGTCAGTCCGGGTTAGTTACATTCAAATCATGCAAGTTAGAGTCCAAAACAAGGGCAAAAGTGTTTGGAAAAGTAGATACGTCGGAGACGTATCAATATCCAAAGTACCGTTATGATCTTTATCGTCACTGGCATGACACCATGATCTCCATCATCTTGATCTCTATCAACGTGTCATCACATGGTTGTCTCACCAACTATTGCTCTTGCAACTATTGCGATCGCATAGCGATAAAGTAAAGCAATTATATGGCGCTTGCATCTTATGCAATAAAGAGACAACCATAAGGCTCCTGCCAGTTGCCGATAACTTGAACAAAACATGATCATCTCATACAACAATTTATATCTCATCACGTCTTGACCATATCACATCACAACATGCCCTGTAAAAACAAGTAAGACGCCCTCTACTTTGTTGTTGCAAGTTTTACGTGGCTGCTACGGGCTGAGCAAGAACCGTTCTTACCTACGCATCATAAAAAACCACAACGCGGTATAGTGATTGCTTTTTGATCTTTAGAAAGAAACTTGTTCATTGAATCTGATTCAACTAAAGTTGGAGAAACAGACACCCACTAGCCACCTATGTGCGAAGCACGTCGGTAGAACCAGTCTCGCGTAAGCGTATGTGTAATGTAGGTCTAGGCCGCTTCATCCAACAATGCCACTGAATCAAGAATCAACTAGTGATGGGAAGCAATATGTATATACCCACGCCCACAACTCCTTTGTGTTCTACTCGTGCATATAACATCTACGCATAAACCTGGCTCGGGTGCCACTGTTGGGGAACGTAGTAATTTCAAAAAAAAATCCTACGCACATGCAAGATCATGGTGATGCATAGCAACGAGAGGGGAGAGTGTTGTCCACGTACCCTCGTAGACCGTAAGCGGAAGCGTTATGAGAACGCGACTGATGTAGTCGTACATCTTCACGATCCGACCGATCCAAGTACCGAATGCAAGGCACCTCCGAGTTTAGCACACGTTCAGCTCGGTGACGTCCCATGAACTCATGATCCAACAGAGCTTCGCGAGAGAGTTCCATCAGCATGACGGCGTGATGACGACGATGATGATGCTACCGACGCAGGGCTTCGCCTAAGCACCGCTATGATATGACCGAGGTGGATTATGGTGGAGGGGGGCACCGCACACGGCTAATAGATCAATTGATCAACTTGTGTGTTCTAGGGCGCCCCCCTCCCCACGTATATAAAGGAGGGAGGGGAGGCCGGCCAGCCTCTCTAGGCGCGTCAAGGGGGGGGAATCCTCCTCCTAGGAGTAGGATTCCTCCTTTCCTAGTCCTACTAGGAGGGGGAAGGAAGGAGAAGGGGAGGAGAAGGAAAGAGGGGGCGCATCCCCTGATGAAGCCATGTACCTAGGGTAGGGGCACGAACCTGTCCAAGGAGCCCTACCCTAGGACATCCCTAGGAGAAGTCACCTTTCAATCGACTTGAAGGTATCCCACTCGACGGATTCAAGACACTCGACCAGAAAGCTATCACTCGACCATGAAGCCAACCACTCGAACGCCAGGAGACCTATAGTCACTCCGCAGGCAAACGGTCAGCTGTTAAGTAGTCTTTATGGTCATTATAGCACTTTATTAGGGGCGTTACCAGTAACGCCCAACCTTAAATGTACCTTAAACCCTGCATTACTGAGGGCAGGAGGGGGCCGGCGAACTCTATATAAGCCACCCCCTCCTCAGTATGAAGGGTTTGCACCCCTGTTATTCACACGCCAGTAATCCAGTCGACCGCCTCCGGGCACCGAGACGTAGGGCTGTTACTGCCTCCGCGAAGGGCCTGAACTCGTACATCTTGGTGTGTTTACAACTTCCCAATAGCTGAGATCTAGCCTCTCCATACATACCCCCCTACATCACTGTCAGAGTTAGAACCACGACAGTTGGCGCCCACCGTAGGGCAGGAATCTTAGCGCCTGATTGGAGAAGTTGTGATTTTTCCGATCCCTTTGATCATGGTTTCGTGCGGAGTTTTAGTGGAGGGACGCGAGATCCGCCTCGGCGCGCTCACGTTCATCGCCGACGACTCCGCCTGGCTTCAGGAGGCGCCACTCGACATCGACGCGCTCCCCGTCCGCGGTGCGACGCATTTCCGCGCATGCGTTCGTGGCGTCCTCCTGCGGCAACCGTCGGCCCAGTATCGGTCGGCCCCCGTATCGTCTCCCCACTCTGTCTCCCGCCGGCGCAAGCGCTCCGGTCGTTCGAGGCTTCAGAAGTGGGTGAGGCATGCCGTGGCTCACCAGTCGGCCGCCCTGCAAGTCGCGGCAATCGAGCCCGACGAATCCCTCTGCGGCCTGTTCGACCTGTCGACTGGCTCCACGGAGACCGCATCCGAGTGCGACAGCAGCGACCCAGCGGCTGAGATCCTGGCGGTCGATGGAATGCACAGTCCTCCCGGTTTCCCTCGCGCTGATGGAGGCGCGGGTGGGGGCGACCCATCGCATCCCCACGATGAGTATCTCCCCGAACCTCTCACGTCATTACAGCGAGAGGAGCTTCGCCGCCGGAACACGAACGCACTCCACACTCCTATCGTCGGAGAGACCCCCGAGGCCCGGGCCTTGGAGGACGCGCGCTTGGCTAACTTGGCCGAGCGCACTCGCATGGAGAATCTCCAGCGAGCACTCGACGAGCAAGCGCGTCGGCGGGCTCCCGAGTCTAGTCGACGTCAGCTCTTCCCGCCGACGCAGGTATACCGAACCCCAGTTCAGAATTTGGCCGCCGCGGCCCGTATAGCAGAATCGATTCAGCCCTCCCAGTCGGAGGCTGGCAGGGGCTTGTTGCAGATCAGAGCGTTGCTCCGGGCGGCGGGAAACCAGAATTCCGCTGTTTCTCAGTCGCGGAATAGAATCCACAGTCGATCCGTTGCAACAGATACGGTCCAGTCGGCTCACAGCCCGCGGTCGCCCCCGAGGCGTGAGGGACGTGGCGACCAGCATGATCAGTACAGAAGGAATGAGCAGTATGATCACCGATCCGATCGTGATGATCGACGTCGAGTGCCAACCCCTCCCCCGAGGAGTGGGTCATATGCGCCTCGACATCGAGATGACAGGCGCCCTCATAGCGTTGGGCAGAGGATTCCCGTCGACCCCAGGGACCCAGGCTTTGACGCGAGATCTGTCCTCAATCAAGGCTTGGCTGACAGGAACAGGGCTCATCGGGAAGGCGAGAACAGAGATGCGCCCGCCAGCAGTAGAATACGTGTTTCAGGGCCAGAGTGTTTCAGTCAAGCCATCAGGTCCACGGTGATTCCTCCCAACTTTCGATTGGCGACTGGAGTCAGCAAGTTCACCGGTGAGTCTAAGCCTGACACTTGGCTCGAAGATTACCGAGTGGCTGTACAGATTGGCGGTGGCAATGATGAGGTGGCTATGAAGCATTTGCCTCTCCTGTTAGAGGGCTCGGCCAGAGCGTGGCTGAATCAGTTAGCACCCAGCAGCATCGACACTTGGGAGGATCTCTCTCGAGTGTTTGTCACAACCTTTGAGGGAACATGCAAGCGACCCGCAGGCCTTACAGAATTGCGGTCTTGCGTGCAGAAGCCGAGTGAAACTCTGAGGGATTACATCCAGAGGTGGATCACTTTGCATCACACAGTTGAGAACGTACCGGATCACCAAGCAGTTTGTGCCTTTAAAGAAGGCGTCAAGAACAGAGAGTTGAACCTGAAGTTCGGTCGGACCGGAGAAATGTCCCTGAATCGGATGATGGAAATTGCCACCAAATACGCTAACGGAGAAGATGAAGATCGACTCCGGAGTGGCAAGCAGAAAGCAGTCGCCCAGGAAACCGGAGGCAATTCCAGTCGGAAGCAGAAGCGGAAGGCCGAGCCGGCCGCCCCTGGGGAGGCCCTGGCCGCAACCCAGGGAAATTTCAAGGGAAAACCCAAAGGCCCCTAGAAGCCCAAGAAAGTCAAGGATCAAGATGGAAATGATGTTTTGGATCTGCCATGTCACATCCACACCAAGAAAGATGAGGAGGGTAATTTTATTTACCCAAAGCATACCACTCGACAGTGTCAGCTCCTGATCCAGCAGTTTCAGGGCAAACAGTCCAAAGATAAGGAAAAAGAGTCGGACAGAGTTGAGGACAAGGAAGACAGTGACGATGGATACCCCCAAATCAATTCCACCCTGATGATTTTTGCTGATGTCGAAAACAAAAGTCGACTGAAATTCATTAACCGTGAGGTGAATATGGTTGCTCCGGCGACACCCAGTTATCTGAAGTGGTCTCAGACTGCCATCACATTCGACCAGTCCGATCACCCTACGCACATTGCCACCCCTGGGAGGCAAGCTTTGGTGGTCGACCCAGTTGTCGAAGGCACTCGACTGACCAAAGTCCTGATGGATGGTGGTAGTGGCCTGAACATATTGTATGCTGAAACATTGAAAGGGATGGGCATTCCGATGTCCAGGCTCAGTGCCAGCAACATGAGCTTCCATGGAGTCATTCCTGGAAAGAAAGCCGAGTCACTCGGCCAGATTGCTCTCGACGTGGTTTTCGGTGATTCAAAGAATTACCGCAGGGAAAAGTTAACATTTGAGGTTGTGGACTTCCAAAGTGCTTATCATGCTATAGTGGGTCGGCCAGCTTATGCACGCTTCATGGCTCGACCATGCTACGTGTATCTCAAGTTGAAGATGCCCGGCCCCAGAGGTGTGATCACCGTTACCGGTAATCGGAGGAAAGCAGAAGAGTGTTTTCAGAAAGGATCGAAGATTGCTGACGCTCAGATGGCAGTTGTTGAGCTACAAGAGTACCAGAAGACTGCTGATCCAAGTGAATTGCTACGAGCCAAGAAGCCTGCTTCAGAATCTGCTTTTCAGTCGTCCGGTGAAACTAAGCTAGTGCACATTCACCCGACCGACCCCGACGCTGCTCCGACTCACATCTCGACGACGCTCGACTCCAAATAGGAAGAAGTGCTCATCCAGTTCCTCTGTGAGAACTGGGACGTCTTCGCATGGAAGCCTTCTGACATGCCTGGAGTTCCCAGGGGGCTGGCTGAGCACCGTCTACGAGTCGACCCGAAGTTCAAGCCTGTGAAAGAACATCTTCGACGGTCCGCCGTCCAAAAGAGGAAAGCTATTGGCGTGGAGGTGGCTCGGCTCTTAGCAGCGGAGTTCATCCGAGAGATTTACCACTCCGAGTGGCTCGCCAACGTTGTCATGGTCCCCAAAAAGGACAAGTCACTTCACATGCGCATTGACTTTAAACACATCAATCGGGCCTGCCCGAAAGATCATTTCCCTCTCCCCCGCATCGACCAGGTAGTGGACTCGACCGCGGGGTGTGAGCGTTTGTCTTTTCTAGATGCTTATTCCGGGTACCATCAGATCCGTCTGTATGGACCCGACGAGATAAAAACGACTTTCATCACCCCATTTGGGTGCTTCTGTTATGTCACCATGCCCTTTGGCCTCAAGAATGCTGGAGCCACGTTCATGAGGATGATTCAGAAGTGTTTACTCACTCAGATCAGTCGGAACGTAGAAGCATACATGGATGATATTGTGGTTAAGTCACAGAAAGGTTCCGACCTACTGACTGACCTTGCCGAAACCTTTGCTAACCTCAGGGGATACGATATCAAGCTCAATCCATCAAAGTGCACATTTGGAGTTCCAGGTGGAAAGCTACTCGGTTTTCTCGTTTCCGAACGAGGAATCGACGCCAATCCCGAGAAAGTTGGCACCATACTCCGGATGAAGCGCCCTGTGCGTGTACACGATGTCCAGAAACTTACAGGTTGCTTGGCCGCTCTAAGTCGATTCATTTCTCGTCTTGGTGAAAAGGCGTTGCCTCTTTACTGACTGATGAAGAAGTCTGACAAGTTCGAGTGGACTCCAGAAGCTGACGCAGCGTTTGCAGAGCTCAAAGCTCTGCTCTCCACCCAGCCGGTGCTTGCTGCCCCAATCAGTAAAGAGCCTCTGCTGTTGTACATTGCGGCCACGGGACAAGTTGTCAGTACAGTACTCACGGTCGAGCGGGAAGAAGAAGGAAAGGCCTTCAGAGTTCAACGCCCAGTATATTATGTGTCTGAAGTTTTGACCCCTTCGAAGCAAAGATATCCCCATTACCAGAAGCTTGTATATGGGATCTACATGACCATGAAGAAGGTTGCACACTACTTCTCTGACCATTCCATTACAGTCATCAGCGACGCTCCACTGTCAGAGATGGGACGTCAAGTTTGAAACAGAGATGCAACTGGTCGAGTGGCTAAGTGGGCGATTGAACTCCTCCCCCTAGATATCAAGTTTGAAGCAAAGAAGGCTATCAAGTCCCAAGCAATTGCAGATTTCGTCGCCGAGTGGATTGAACAACAGCTTCCGACTCAAGTTCACTCGGAGCACTGGACCGTGTTCTTCAATGGATCTAAGATGCTGAATGGTTCCGGCGCTGGGGTAGTATTGGTCTCCCCCCGAGGAGATAAGCTCAGATATGTTCTCTAGATCCACTTCGATTCCTCCAATAATGAAGCAGAATATGATGCACTCTTATATGGGTTGCGCATGGCCATTTCACTCGGCGTCCGGCGCCTCATGGTCTACGGCGACTCAGATTTGGTGGTTAATCAGGTGATGAAGGAGTGGGACGTCAGAAGCCCAGCTATGACTGGCTACTGCAACGCAGTAAGAAAGCTAGAAAAGAAATTCGAGGGGTTAGAGCTTCATCACATCCCCCGACTGAAAAATCAAGCAGCTGATGATCTGGCAAAGATAGGCTCCAAGAGAGAAGCCATTCCCAGCAATGTGTTTTTGGAGCACATCCGCTCGCCGTCAGTCCAGGAGGATCCTTTCACAGAAGAAGCCCCACAACCGAAAAGTGCCATAGATCCGACTGAAGTCGAAGTTCCTGCTGTGGTCGACCTAATCATGGAAGTCTTGGCAATCACTCCCGACTGGACGATACCGTACATCGCGTATATCCTAAGGAAAGAACTCCCGGAGGACGAGGAAGAGGCTCGACAGATCGTCCGCCGATCCAAGGCCTTCACAGTCATAAAGGGACAGTTGTATAGGGAAAGCGCGACTGGAATCGGTCAGAAATGCATAACACCAGAAGAGGGTCAGATGATCCTTAATGATATCCACTCGGGGACCTGTGGTCACCATGCGTCCTCTCGGACCATTGTGGCTAAAGCATACCGAGCAGGATTTTACTGGCCAAGAGCAAATGAGATGGCAAAAGAGATAGTCGACAAGTGTGGAGGGTGCCAGTTCTACTCCAACATGTCACACAAGCCTGCATCAGCCCTGAAGACCATTCCACTCGTCTGGCCCTTTGCTGTCTGGGGACTAGATATGGTTGGCCCACTGAGAACAGGCAGAAGTGGTTTCACTCATGTGCTTGTGGCAGTCGACAAGTTTACCAAATGGATTGAAGCTAAGCCTATCAAGAATCTTGATGCTTGCACTGCTATCAGTTTCGTCAGAGGGCTAACATTCAGATATGGAGTCCCGCATAGCATCATCACTGACAATGGGTCAAACTTCGATTCGGACAAGTTCAGAGCTTTTTGCGCCTCTCAAGGCACTCGAGTTGACTACGCATTGGTCGCCCATCCCCAGTCGAATGGACAAGCTGAAAGAGCAAATGGTCTGATTCTCAAAGGATTGAAGCCTCGATTGATGCGTGATCTCAAGCACGCAGCAGGCGCTTGGGTCGACGGACTTCCGTCGGTTTTGTGGGGGCTGAGGACCACCCCGAACCGATCGACCGGAAGAACGCCATTTTTTCTGGTTTACGGAGCCGAAGCCGTCCTGCCGAGTGATCTACTTCACAACGCCCCCAGAGTCGAGCTTTATAACGAAGACGAAGCAGAGCAAGCCCGGCGAGACGCAGTCGACCTCCTAGAGGAGGAGAGGGAAATGGCTATGATCAGATCGACCATCTATCAGCAAGACTTGCGTCGATTCCATGCCAGAAATGTGAAGAGCCGAGCCTTCCAGGAAGGAGATTTGGTCCTCTGAGTGGATCAACAGAAACCACACAAACTTGCTCCTACTTGGGAAGGTCCCTTCATCGTCACTAGAGTCCTCCACAATGGAGCATATCACCTCTACAATGTTGATCGCCAGATCGACGAGCCACGAGCTTGGAATGCGGAACTACTCCGCCCCTTTTACACTTGAGTTCTCCCTTGGACGGGATGTAATAAGAAAAAAAATTCCCGCAGTTCATTTTTATCAAAGACAAGAGTGTTCCAATAATTGCTGTCACTTTTGTTTGCGTGCGAAATCCCTCAGTGGGTGACTTAGCTGCGAATCCGTTTCGCCTAAGTTTGAAAAATCCTACCGAGTGGAGAGCCAGACTCCCACTCGGGGGCTTAGCTGCAGCCCAGTGCTTGCCTAAGTGTTTAAAATCCTACCGAGTGGAGAGCAAACCTCCCACTCAGGGGCTTAGCTGCAGTCCAGCACTCGCCTAAGTTCTCCCGCTAAGAGACTTAGCTGCAGTCGGACACTCGCCTAAGTTCGAAAAAATCCTACCGAGTGGAGAGCGATCCTCCCACTTGGGGGCTTAGCTGCAGTCCAGCACTCGCCTAAGTTCTCTCACTTAGAGACTTAGCTGCAGTCCGGCACTCGCCTAAGTTTGAAAAAATCCTACCGAGTGGAGAGTGATCCTCCCACTCGGGGGCTTAGCTGCAGTCCAGCACTCGCCTAAGTTCTCCCACTTAGAGACTTAGCTGCAGTCCGGCACTCGCCTAAGTTTGAAAAAATCCTACCGAGTGGAGAGTGATCCTCCCACTCGGGGGCTTAGCTGCAGTCCAGCACTCGCCTAAGTTCTCT
>NC_053027.1:78896201-78906786 GCF_003073215.2 Triticum urartu | reverse complement strand
GAGGAGTCACATACCAAAGAACAATCCCCCAAAGCAGTTTTGTGAATGGAGCTTTGAGCTAGGAGATCGAAAATGGCAGCAAGATGACTTGGACTCGGGTTTGAGCTGGCTAGTGATGTTTGTGGAGGAAGAAGGAGTGTGTGGTAGCTGGAATAAGTGGAGGGGAGCCACCGTGGGCCCACAAGGCAGGGGGCGCGCCCAGGGGGTAGGGCGCGCCCTCCACCCTCGTGGCCAGGTGCTTGCTCCCCCTGTTGTGTTCTCAGTGCCAGATATTCTCAAATATTCCAGAAAAAAATCATATTTAAATTTCAGGGCATTTGGAGAACTTTTATTTTCGGGTATTTTTTTATTGCATGGATAATTCAGAAAACAGACAGAAATTACTATTTTTGCTTTATTTAATATAAATAACAGAAAGTAAAAAGAGGGTACAGAGAGTTGTGTTTTCTAAATTCATCCATCTCATGCTCATCAAAAGGAATCCACTAACAAGGTTGATCAGGTCTTGTTAACAAACTCATTCCGAATAACATGGAACCGGAGAATTTTCGAATAACACTAGGTTACCTCAACGGGGATATGCATGTCCCCAACAATAAGAATATCATATTTCTTCTTGACAGTAGGAAGAGGAAATTCAAAACCTCCAAAAATAATCGATGGAATTTTTCCAATAGAGTTTATACTATGAACTTGAGGTTGTTTCCTCGGAAAGTGTACCGTATGCTCATTACCATTAACATGAAAAGTGACATTGCCTTTGGTGCAATCAATAACAGCCCCTGCAGTATTCAAAAAGGGTCTTCCAAGAATAATAGACATACTATCGTCCTCGGGAATATCAAGAATAACAAAGTCCGTTAAAATAGTAACGTTTGCAACCACAACAGGCACATCCTCACAAATACCGACAGGTATAGCAGTTGATTTGTCAGCCATTTGCAAAGATATTTCAGTAGGTGTCAACTTATTCAAATCAAGTCTACGATATAAAGAGAGAGGCATAACACTAACACCGGCTCCAAGATCACATAAAGCAGTTTTAACATAGTTTCTTTTAATGGAGCATGGTATAGTTGGTACTCCGGATCTCCAGTTTCTTTTCCACCCTTAAAAGTATAATTAGCAAGCATGGTGGAAATTTCAGCTTCCGGTATCTTTCTTTTATTTGTAACAATATCTTTCATGTATACTTAGCATAAGGATTCATTTTAAGCATATCAGTCAAACGCATACGCAAGAAGATAGGTCTAATCATTTCAGCAAAGCGCTCAAAATCCTCATCATCCTTTTTCTTGGATGGTTTAGGAGGAAAAGGCATGGGTTTCTGAACCCATGGTTCTCTTTCTTTACCGTGCTTCCTAGCAACAAAGTCTCTCTTATCATAACATTGATTCTTTGATTGTGGGTTATCAAGATCAACAGCAGGTTCAATCTCTACTTCATTGTCATTACTAGGTTGAGCATCAACATGAACATCATTATTAACATTATCACTAGGTTCATGCTCATTACCAGATTGTGTTTCAGCATCAGAAATAGAAATATCATTGGGATTCTCAGTGTGTCATCAACAGGTTCACTAGAAGCATGCAAAGTCCTATCATTTTTCTTTTCTTCCTCTTAGAAGGACTAGGTGCATCAATATTATTTCTCTGAGAATCTTGCTCAATTCTCTTAGGATGGCCCTCAGGATACAAAGGTTCCTGAGTCATTTTACCACCTCTAGTCATAACTCTAACAGCATTATCATTTTTCTTACTATTTAATTCATTGAGCAAATCATTCTGAGCTTTAAGTACTTGTTCTACTTGAGTGGTAACCATAGAAGCATGTTTACTAATAAGTTTTAGTTCACCTTTAACATTAGCCATATAATCACTCAAGTGTTCAATCATATAAGCATTATGTTTCAATTGTCTACCAACATAAGCATTAAAATCTTCTTGCTTAACCATAAAGTTATCAAACTCATCTAAGCATTGGCTAGCAAACTTAGTAGGAGGGATTTCAGCTTTATCATATCTATAGAGAGAATTTACCTTTACTACCTGTGTCGGGTTATCAAGACCATGTATTTCTTCAACAGGCGGTAAATTAAGACCATGTATTTCTTCAATAGGAGGTAAATTCTTAACATCTTCAGCTTTAATACCTTTTTCTTTCATAGATTTCTTTGCCTCTTGCATATCTTCAGGACTGAGAAATAGAATACCCCTTTTCTTCGGAGTTGGCTCAGGTGGTTCAGGAAGTGTCCAATTATTTTCATTGGTCAACATATTATTCAATAAAATTTCAGCTTCATCTGGTGTTCTTTCCCTGAAAACACAACTATCCAGGTGGTCTCTGGAAGCATCGGTTAGTCCATTATAAAAGATATCAAGTATTTCATTTTTCTTAAGAGGATGATCAGGCAAAGCATTAAGTAATTGGAGAAGCCTCCCCCAAGCTTGTGGGAGACTCTCTTCTTCAATTTGCACAAAATTATATATTTCCCTTAAAGCAGCTTGTTTCTTATGAGCAGAAATATTTAGCAGAGAAAATAAATCATATCCTGGGGACTACGCACACAACCATGATCAAGAGAATTAAACCATATCTTAGCATCACCCTTTAATGAGAACGGAAATATCTTAAGGATATAATAAGTAGCGAGTTTTCTCATCATTAGTGAACATGGTGGCTATATCATTTAATTTAGTAAGATGTGCCACAACAGTTTCAGATTCATAGCCATAGAAAGGATCAGATTCAACCAAAGTAATTATATCAGGGTCGACAGAGAATTCATAATCCTTATCAGTAACAAAGATAGGTGAAGTAGCATAAGCAGGATCATATTTCATTCTAGCATTCAGAGTTTTTTGTTTCAGCTTAGCTAATAATTTCTTAAGATCACTCCTATCATTGCAAGCAAGAAAATCTCTAGCAGTTTCTTCATCCATAACATAGCCCTCAGGCACAACAGGTAATTCATATCTAGGGGGAGAATCTTCATCATCACTTTCATCAATATTATCAGTTTCAATAATTTCATTCTCTCTAGCCCTAGCAAGTTGTTCATCAAGAAATTCACCAAGTGGCACAGTAGTATCAAGCATAGAAGTAGTTTCATCATAAGTATCATGCATAGCAGAAGTGGCATCATCAATAACATGCGACATATCAGAATTAATAGCAGAAGCAGGTTTAGGTGTCGCAAGCTTACTCAAAACAGAAGGTGAATCAAGTGCAGAGCTAGATGGCAGTTCCTTACCTCCCCTCGTAGTTGAGGGATAAATCTTGGTCTTGGATCTTTCAAGTTCTTCATAAGATAAGCAGATATAAATCCTAAGTGACTCAAAGAATAGAGCTATGCTCCCCGCAACGGTGCCAGAAAATAGTCTTGATAACCCACAAGTATAGGGGATCGCAACAGTTTTCGAGGGTAGAGTATTCAACCCAAATTTATTGATTCGACACAAGGGGAGCCAAAGAATATTCTCAAGTATTAGCAGCTGAGTTGTCAATTCAACCACACCTGGAAACTTAATATCTGCAGCAAGTGTTTAGTAGCAAAGTAATATGACAGTAGTGGTAACGGTGGTAAAAGGTAACGGTAGCAAAAGTAATATTTTTGGTGTTTATAGTGATGATAACAATAGCAACGGAAAAGTAAATAAGCGAAGAACAATATATGGAAAGCTCGTAGGCAATGGATCGGTGATGGAGAATTATGCCGATGCGGTTCATCATGTAACAGTCATAACATAGGGTGACACAGAACTAGCTCCAATTCATCAATGTAATGTAGGCATGTATTCCGAATATAGTCATACGTGCTTATGGAAAAGAACTTGCATGACATCTTTTGTCCTACCCTCCCGTGGCAGCGGGGTCCTAGCGGAAACTAAGGGATATTAAGGCCTCCTTTTAATAGAGTACCGGACCAAAGCATTAACACATAGTGAATACATGAACTCCTCAAACTACGGTTCATCACCGGGAGTGGTCCCGATTATTGTCACTTCGGGGTTGCCGGATCATAACACATAGTAGGTGACTATAGACTTGCAAGATAGGATCAAGAACTCTCATATATTGATGAAAACATAATAGGTTCTGATCTGAAATCATGGCACTCGGGCCCTAGTGACAAGCATTAAGCATAGCAAAGTCATAGCAACATCAATCTCAGAACATAGTGGATACTAGGGATCAAACCCTAACAAAACTAACTCGATTACATGATAAATCTCATCCAACCCATCACCGTCCAGCAAGCCTACGATGGAATTACTCACGCATGGCGGTGAGCATCATGAAATTGGTGATGGAGGAAGGTTGATGATGATGATGGCGACGGATTCCCCTCTCCGGAGCCCCGAACGGACTCCAGATCAGCCCTCCCGAGAGAGTTTAGGGCTTGCGGCGGCTCCGTATCGTAAAACGCGATGAATCCTTCTCCTGATTTTTCTCCCCGAAAGTGAATATATGGAGTCAAGGTTGAGGTCGGTGGAGCGTCAGGGGGCCCATGAGGCAGGGGGGCACGCCCAGGGGGGTAGGGCGCGCCCCCACCCTCGTGGACAGGTGAGGCCCCCTGACGTGGTTCTCTTCCAGTATTTTTTTATATATTCCAAAAGAATTCTCCGTTGATTTTCAGGTCATTCCGAGAACTTTTATTTCTGCACAAAAATAACACCATGGCAATTCTGCTGAAAACAGCGTCAACCGGGTTAGTTCCATTCAAATCATGCAAGTTAGAGTCCAAAACAAGGGCAAAAGTGTTTGGAAAAGTAGATACGACGGAGACGTATCAACTACCAGCCCAGATTTATTCTGGTCATCGGTCGTGTATGGTCCATACACACTCACGTGGGGCTGGTCGGAGGACTCGTGGCTCCCGATTGAGAGGGAGTTCATGTCGTCGTTGATGGTGCGGTTGATCTTCTGTAGTTGCTTGTGCTCCATCCGCTGCCCCCCGGTTTGAGATTTCGCGTCATTGTTGAAGAAGAACACGCCGCTGCCAGGCGTCCTCTCATGAGGTAGCTTGTTCAGCCGATCTCTGAGATCCTCACCATGAAATGCCGCATCATGCAAATATCTTGGGTCTCTCGGTCTCTTGACGAAGTCCCTTTCTCTGTCAGAACTCGGTGGATATCTTGGTTCTCTCGACCTCCCAATGGAGTCCCTCTCTTTGTCAGAACTCACACTGGGGCTAGGGCTCTGTGGGTGCTGTGGAGGTTGGTCTCCAAGAATGTCCCCTCCCCCATCCAGCTGGGTTGAGTAGTGAGACCAAGTGGAATATGACCCATGGAAAAAAATCAATGAAATTTCGGAAACTTTGGTGGGCCAGTACTGGCCAAAAAAAATCCCATAAAAAATGCTTTTCCTTGATTTGACCTAAAACCCAAGTGAAATCAAATGAATTTCTTTTACAAACGATATAATAGATCCAAACCAATAGATACACGTGTCAATAAGTCATTGGACAAAAAATCAACCTAAACCGAAATGAAAAACAAATGTTGGTGTTTGATTAGTCATTAGGCAATCCTAAATATTTATATTCAGTAAATTTATCATGCTTTCTGCACATGCATAAATGCGAGAGTTTTTTGGCGGGCAATGGCGAATAAATGGACGCTATCGGATGTCTCCTCCATCAAACGGTCCAAGGATGATTGGTTCATTCAGCTTGTCTGCTAGTTTGACGAACCTACAAGGTGCGAGTACTGATGCTCTTTTGGAGAATCTGGTATGTACGTAATGAGCTGGTTCATTATAAACATGCACCTCCAATTGAAGTTTCTGTCAGATTCCTCTCAAGCTATTTGGCCTCTTTAAAAACTATAATGATTTGTATTGTTTTCCTCACACAGCTCATGCATGCAATAATATGCTTACTGTTGGCACCATTTGGAGACCCCCGATTGATGGTCGGGTTAAACTATAAAATACTGAAGGTTCTATCCAAGATGGTGTTGGAGGGACAGGTATGCTGCTTCGAGATCATTTGGTGCCAACATCTTCAGCTCGTGCAGGCATCTTTTCTTATGCAATGATGTGCTGGAACGTGATATCTTAGCAATTCGAGAGGGCCTCATTTTAGCTTTGCAATGGAGTAGCCTGCCAATTGATGACATTGAAAGTGATAGTTTGGAGGCAGTCACCATGGTGAGAAGCGGAGATACAAACAGATTAAAGTATGCTTTTCTCATTCGAGAGATTAAAGCTAGCATGTCCTAATGTAATTCTTGTATTATTCATATTTGTCGTAGTTGTAACTTGTAACTTTTCTAGTCATACTTTGGCAAACTTTGGTAGAGTTCAAGGCCGAACTATGTTATGGCTTGGGTCTGGACCAAAGGACGTTCTGGACACTGTCGAGCTTGATTATATTCTTTGATTGAGCAATACAAGATTTATTTCACACAAAAAATGGATTTCTTATTAAAAAAAGGGTGTAACTAGGTCTCAGTTGACTGAGAATTAACCAAGTTTCACAGTCAAGTAACATAATATGCAAGAGAGAAAAAAATTAATTTTTTTTGTGCGGATCTCAGTGTAAAATCTTACGGATATATCATCGACTGAGACTTCGACTGGGACTTAGCAAGATTGTAAAAAAATCAGGAAAACCCTCCCGTCTCCTGCTTCCTGCATCGATTGATCATTGATGCACAGCCATCTATTATTATTTCAATATGATGCACAGCCATCGATTGATGCATATCAGCGTACCCGGTAGAAACCCGGATCGCTAGAAAGATCACTCCCTCTACTATTATTTCAATATGACGAAGTAGGAAAGTGCACTCATAGTATCGACAGAACAAGTGTGCTCGGTCGAGTCAGTCACTCGCGGCGTGGAGGAAGGTGAGGCCTGCCGCATGGAGCTTGTCGGCGACGATGTCGTCTAGGCGTCGCGCCATCTCCGGCGTCATGTGGTTCACCCAGTCGCCGGCCACGCCCTTCCTGAACAGCGCGTCACGCGGGATCGGGAGTCCGGCATTCATGTGGCCCGTCTTGTTGGCTTCCAGGGTCTTGAGGTGCCCGAAGCTGCAGAGGTTGACGATGTCGTGAACGACGCCGGCATCCTCCTCCGCGCCGGAGAAAGGCAGCCCCACGAACCGCGCCACCTCCCGGACGTGCCCGGCGGGGTCGCGCAGCAGCTCCTCGTACCGCAGGAAGAGCACGCCGTCCGGCCTGGCCGCGCTGGCGCTCCAGTAGCCGGCGATGTGGTCCCACACCGGCCCGTCCCCCCCCGCGCCGCCGCCCCCGGCCTCGCCGAAGACGTCGGCTAGCGGCAGCTCCGGATGCAGCCGCCGGTGGAAGTGCCACAGCGAGACGACCATGTCCTTGGGCTCCCTGCAGACGTACACGACCTTGCACCCGCCCCCGCCGGGCATCATGGCCAGCGGCATGTGCGTGTTCATGAGGCGCGGGGACGGCAGTGCCGCGGCGGCTGCCGAAGAGGGCCTCCAGGAAAGGGACGCACTGGTGCGGGTTGAGGCGTAGCAGCGGGTGCCCGGCGCCGGCGGCGGGGTGGGCGCGCCGCGCCATGGTGGCGAACGTGAGGGCGTTGACCCACGTGGTGCCGCACTTGGGGAAGCTGGCGACGACGACGTCGTCCGGGCGGGGCTCGAAGCGGCGCTGTAGGGCGACGGCCGCCGGGACGGACCACTCCGGCAGCCAGAACCCGTCGTAGAGACGGAGGCTCGACAGGCCCTTGGGCCTCGGCGCGCTTGGCAGGGCGGAAACAAGGTCGTCGGGGTCGGCGTGCTCCTCCGGGAGCTGCTCCGGCACGCCGGAGACCAAGCCCGAGTCGGCTTCGACGTCCGCGAAAGGGACGGGCCCGAGCGGGGCACCAGGCGCCTTCGCCATTGACGATGATGTTGATAAGAAGAGTCTGGAGTCTGGAGTATGGAGTGGACAGCAGCAGCAGCAGCAGTACTATGCCTGCTATATGTTCTTGCATTCGTTCAGTGAGAGCCTATACAAATAGATAAAGGAGCATCTAGCTAGACAGCGCACGTGGAGCACGCGCCTCTCGGCACATCTCACCTACCCTGTGCACAATAGAGACATACTGTACGAAAGTGCATAGGAGCACTCGGCGACTCCATTCACCGAAATCTAAGAGGGTGCTTAGATACCTTTTAGTCCCATGATTAAAAATAGTGGGATTAAAACTTGTTAGCCTCACTCATGCTTGGATCCAAATACTAAAAAGACTAAAATCAAGTTATTGAGCATTTATTATCTTCCAAACCCTTCAATCCAGAACTCGCATGTGTTAAAGGAGAGGCATTAAATGATGAAAGAAGGCTAATACATATTTTAGTAGGTTTTCTATGACTAAAAATTTTTAGCCTCAAGACTAGTTCTAGCCTCTCTTTAATCAGAGGTGCTTGGAACTTTAGCCTTTAAAAGAGATTATTTTTAGTCAAACTAAAAATAGTCCCTTGGATCCAAGCATCCTCTAACTCATTCACTGGCATCGGGAGTCGCATCTTCTATAGTAGCCAGTCTGTATTACAAATTTGTGCGACATGTATCTCTCATAAGCTTTCATGTATCTATGCTGATATTAAATGTACTGACATTGTCAGACTATAGTCTTGTTGGATGCTGGTTGTTGAGATGCATCGGGTGTCCCCATAATCTAATTAATGCGTCTGAGCCTCCCACCCACCCACACATGTCTTCTCTCCACCACTGACCTTCCCACGACACCCATTCTTCCCATCTGTTCTTCCCCTGAATCCTCTTGTACAGCTCCTACCCCTTCTACTTCTTCCCCACTTATTCTTGCTACTTGGAACCAAGCCCATAGGAATTAGGAAGACCATGTCAGCCCTGACCGTCGTCCGAGCTTGCCGGGTCCTCCGCAGCCACTGCCGGTGACACCATGTTGGCCCTGGCCACCGACATCATCTCATGCGTTCTAGCGGCCAGCCACAACCTGTGAGAAGAAAACCAGGAGGAAACCTATGCCACCATGACGAGGAAATCAAGGTAGCTCTCGTATGTGTTTGCCACGTTCTGCGCACCGCGTCTACTTTGGGCGCCGACTGCATGTTCTTCGTGACCACGGCCAGCGACAATATCGCCGCCGGCATCACTTCCTAGCACGACATGAGGTGGCCGCCTGTACATCGTTCCATCCTAGTCGTCCCGTCGTCATCAAGCTTGCATAATCGTCGTTCACGTCCTGGTCATCCCGGTCGCCGCCAAGCTCGGCATGGTCGTGCTTCTCCTCAAACAGTGTCGTGTAGGTCGTGCTATCCATGTTTGAGGTCCTGTGCATCCTAGCCGTGGCCGGCGTCCTTGACCTGGGCTTGCGTCATGGCCGTGGCCGGCGTCCTTGACCTGGGCTTGCGTCATGGCCGTGGCCATCGTCCTTGATCTCGGCTTGCGTATGGCCAGCGCCTGCCCTGACCCGGTCCCTACCACGGCCATGAACTTGCTCCACTCCGCTTCAGGCGAGCAAGCTCACATGTAAGACAACAGCCATACACTGTATACTAGTAGAGTGCCCGTGCGTTGCCACGGGCTTTGAAATAGTTTGCAAGAGTTACATATTGAATACCACACATACAAATAATATAACACAAACACAATTATTGAATAATTGAAATTCATTTCTGCAACGTAAATTGATAAAAAAAGATTAACGACATGTCCATGTAACGATGTTCGACCTTAACATCTATTACAAAATATCAATATCATGAAAGTTGCCTTTAATTTCATTCCCATGATGTTTTAGCAAGTATAATAAAAAAACTGCTTCCTCAACTCATACTCATCCTGCACAAACAATATATGTAGTTAATATGAAAATTTCACGCCGAAGGTCTTAAAACATCTAACGGACAATACTCACCGCGCAAACCGGCTTGACCAATTCTTTACCATTCCACCAGAGCATAAAATGAAAAACAAAATAGCTAGACATATTCCTGCAATAATTTCAATTAATAATATAAAAATATAGTGATAACAAAAATAAATTGGAATTGGAATTGACCAAGTTGTAGGTTACCTAGATTAAAGGAATATACGACGTCTAGCTGTGTGCGCTCTTTACCCGAGTGATAGAACCTATTGCCACATTGTTAGTTGAGTCCATGTAATAAGAAAGGCGAGAAAAGAGAATTTCTACTAACCTGTTTTCTAAATAAGAAGATGGCATAAATACTTATAATAACATGGCATAAAAGTTAGCATAATAGATTCAATTTGCCCGTGCGTTGCAACGGGTGTGATACATATTGTATAGGCTCAACATCAATCATATGAACATCATCATGCACATCAAGCAGCATTATTGATTTCTTATTTACGTTAAATCACTCATGTTCTTCTTCTTTCCTGATCCAACTTCGCCACTGACATCAATGGCACACCTAGCTCACAAACCCAACCTTCCACATCCACACACAAATTTTTAGGGTTTTCTTCTCCATCCTTTTAGATTCACCATCAATCAATAACAACAACGTAGGAAGAATTACCGTATACACCAAACTCCTCTACACTCAGTGCAGTACCAGTCTGACCACGACCTCTCCTGCCTCACCTCCATGCCTCCATGTTG
>NC_053027.1:78879955-78895201 GCF_003073215.2 Triticum urartu | reverse complement strand
TGAGGATTAGTATTCACATAGAAGTATGAGAACACCACTTAGAAAGGTATGAATCACATTTCTACATTGAAGCAACTCGAATACCACAACTCAAAACAAAACAAAGGATTGGCTTGCAGAATAAGCCGGAAACAAACATATGATAGATCCCATATCTTATCATGTGTCTGTTGGAAAGATATCCTACGAGATACTTGAATTCCCACTTATAAACTCCCGAAACTTTCTGGTTATGCAATCAGGTGTTGGGGATACAGGGGAAGCATAATATCTCACCCAAAAACAAATCCTACATCCAGCTGTATCCATCCTTCAACACATAACCAAGAAACCTTCGGAAATCATTTACCTCAACCTTCGAAAAGCATCCGTTATACGAGTTATGGCAATACTCCCGAACTCCCGCCCCAGTACTGGGTGGCGTCGAGGTTATCTCACCAACAACTGCATAAAGAGATTTTCGATGTCGGCGAAACTCAGGTATTCCAGAACTGCAACGATAAAATTGTGACGACAACACCTCGGAGCTCAACTCCCCGGGACACTGCCACAACCCCTAAATGTCAGGAGGCACCAAGAACAATGTTCTCGTCACAAAACCATCGGAACAATTCCAAGATACCCGCGTGATCCTAAAAAATTCGTGAAATTTGAGGAGAGAAGAGTCAAAACTCTACGTCAGGAGGCCTCACCAGAGCGACGAAGGGACCGAGGAGTAAAAAGAATCCTACTCTCCGATATATATAATCCTAAGACTCAAAACATTTTGTTCTAGACTCAACAAGCCAGCCGATTCGATCAAGCAGGGGGCTCCTAAGTCGGGGAAGGCTCTGATTACCAACTTGTAACACCCACGATGCGGCTATATCTCCCACGTGTCGGAGCACGACTTAGAGGCATAACCGCATGGTAGGCATGTCGCAAGAGGGTAATCTTTACACATCCCATGTATGAATAAGAAAGGGATAAAGAGTTGGCTTACAATCGCCACTTCACACAAATACAAGTTAAACATACATCATCCAGAATACAATCAAGGTCCGACTACGGAACCAAAATAAGAAGAAAACCCCAAATGCTAGATCCCCGATCGTCCCAACTGGGCTCCACTACTGATCAACAGGAAATGAAACAAAACAACGATCAAGATCTTCATCGAGCTCCCACTTGAGCTGGTTGCGTCACCTGCACTGGTATCATCGGCACCTGCAACTGTTTGGAAGTATCTGTGAGCCACGAGGACTCAACAATCTCACACCCGCGAGATCAAGACTATTTAAGCTTATGGGTAGGAAAGGGGTAGTGAGGTGGAGCTGCAGCAAGCACTAAGCATATATGGTGGCTAACATACGCAAATAAGAGCGAGAAGAGAAGCAACGCAATGGTCGTGAACTAGAAGTGATCAAGAAGTGATCCTGAAGCTACTTACGTTCAAGCATAACACAAGAACCGTGTTCACTTCCCGGACTCCCCGAGAAGAGACCATCACGGCTACACACACGGTTGATGCATTTTAATTAAGTTAAGTGTCAAGTTCTCTACAACCGGATATTAACAAATTCCCATCTGCCCATAACCGCGGGCACGGCTTTCGAAAGTTCAAAACCCTGCAGGGGTGTCCCAACTTAGCCCATCACAAGCTCTCACAGTCAACGAAGGATATTCCTTCTCCCGGAAGACCCGATCAGTCTCGGAATCCCGGTTACAAGACATTTCGACAATGGTAAAACAAGACCAGCAAGACCGCCCGATGCGCCGACATCCTGATAGGAGCTGCACATATCTCGTTCTCAGGGCAACACCGGATGAACACTACGTACAGCTAAAACCAGCCCTCAAGTTTCCCCGAGGTGGCGCTGCAAAGGACTCTAGTTCGGACCAACACTTAGAGAAGCACTAGCCTGGGGTGGGGGTTAAATAAAGATGACCCTTGAGTCTGCAGAACCCAAGGGAAGGTGATAGGTTGTTAGTGCAAATGTAAAACCAAGGTTGGGCCTTGCTGGAGGAGTTTTATTCAAAGCGAACTGTCAAGGGGTTCCCATTATAACCCAACCGCGTAAGGAACGCAAAATCAAGGAACATAACACCGGTATGACGGAAACTAGGGCGGCAAGAGTGGAACAAAACACCAGGCATAAGGCCGAGCCTTCCACCCTTTACCAAGTATATAGATGCATTAATTAAATAAGAGATATTGTGATATCCCAACATATCCATGTTCCAACATGGAACAAACTTCATCTTCACCTGCAACTAGCAACGCTATAAGAGGGGCTGAGCAAAGCGGTAACATAGCCAAACAAACGGTTTGCTAGGAAGGTGGGTTAGAGGCTTGACATGGCAATATGGGAGGCATGATATAGCAAGTGGTAGGTTCACGGCATAAGCAATAGAACGAGCAACTAGCAGCAAAGATAGAAGTGATTTCGAGGGTATGGTTATCTTGCTGAGATCCCGCAAGGAAGAAGAACGAAGTCCATGAAGAAGACAAACAGACAAAGTCGAACGAATCCTCACCAATGTGACGTTATCGGAACTAACCCGAAGAAGCAACACCAGAAAGAAGCAAACAACATAGTAAACAGCCATCACATAAACATGGCATGATGCACAACGAAGTATGATGCATGTCCGGTTTAATGAAGCATGGCATGGCAAAGTGCACAATCAATCCTACAAATTAAGTGGAGCTCAATATGCAACGAGTTGCATATTGACGAAACACCACATTTAATTATTTAGTTCTCTCCCGTTTAAACTACTCAACAAAATTAAATGTTGTTTAAACATGGCAAGAGGTGGAGCATAAGTAAACTAAACATTTAGGCAAGTTTAAATGAGGCTGGAAATAACAAACAACAATTCCGGTAAATACCCATATGCATTTAGAAATTTAATGCAAACAACAATTTTAAACATTTTAAATGTTATTATCATGATGTAGATGGCATATGCAAGTTTTATGCAAGTTTTATGAAAATGTGATAAGAGCATTATTTGAAGCATTTGTCATCGTGGCGGAAACGCAAGGGGTGCCACGGCAACGATAACGAATGGTGCCATGGGAACCGTTCCGGTTCCGACAACTCATTGAGACGTCGGTGCAAAAGAAAGTGACGGAGCGTGTCATGCAAGGATGGTGGGGTGCTCCCGATTACCGGTTCCCACATGTCGGTGGCAGGCAAAAGAGGGGGCAACGTGCACCGACAGTTCAGACTCGAGGAAAAACAAGTGTGCATCTCATACAACATGCGTTCACGGCGTCGTCTCGGTGGTTATACTTTCCAAGGGAGCATTCTCGAGCGGTTCGAGTTCGTAGAGGAAGTAGTTGCTCTCGTGACGGTAGTAGAAGTAGTGGTACTATCGGTCCTCGGCGATGGTAGTGGAAGTAGTGGTTCATGAGTCGAATAGGAAATGGTCGTTCCTGTTCGAGGAGCGATAGTGGTACATGATCATCGAGGAACTTAACGAATCCATGTCAACGGTAGTCATACACTTGGTCTTGTCAGATCCACAACAATGGTAGTCGTTCTAGGCATCGGGCGTCGGGGTACTTGGCGTTCTTGGCGATTCCGAAGACGGCGGCAGAGGAACACGTTTTCGTAGATGTTCGAGTCACCGGTACAGGAACTTGGCGGTCCATGTAGTAGAACTTGGCGCATCCAAGGTCTTCGGGCATAGTGGTACACATGTCATCGGGGTACTTGTCGGATCCGAGAGGTACTTGGAAATGGTAGAGGTACACGCGGTCTTCGGACTTGTCGGTCTCAACGAAACGAAGGGGTACTTGGTACAATCTGCGTAGTCATGCACTTGTCGTCGAGGAACTTGGCGAAAATCCTGGTCTCGAGTTCTGTAGTCGTCCACAAGGTCCAACATAGAGTCTTGGCAAAACCCAGGTGCATCTTGCCGTAGTTGTATAGTGCGGTGGCCTTGGGTCCATGGCAACAACAGGTCGACGGCGAGGTGGATGTGCTACTTGTGCCCCACGGAGGCAGCGAGGCTAGGGAGGCGCAACAGCGAAGCCACGAGCAGAGGAGGAAGTCACGGAGCTGGTGCAAGGGACCTGGTGAACTGGTCATAGTGGAGTGGGCGAGGAGGCAGGGGCGACGGCAGAGGGGCCTGCTGAAAGGTGGTCGCCGGCAGTGTGGTTCGCCAGAGCAGCGGGTCGCCAGGAGGAGCGCTCGGGCGTCGTTGCTCCTCTCCTCGTGGAGCTCCTGGATGAGGGGGCTGCGGAAGCACGGGTGCGCGAGGCTGCAAGAAGCTTTGGCGAGACGGAGACGTGGGGAGGAGCTCCGGCAGTGGTAGTCGCTGGCCGGCGCAGCAGCGGCATGGGAGGTGAGGAGGTGGCGGAGCAGGCTCGTGGTGCTGGGAGGAAGGCGATGTCGAGGAGGACGAGGGAGTGAAGGAGTTGAGCGAGGGGATCCTGGTGACGGCGCTCGGTAAGGGAGGAAAGGAGCAAGGGGGAAGGATAGCGAGCGAGAGAGAGATGGCGGCGTGCGTGGGAACGAAGGAGGGAGAGATCGAAGGAGAGGGGGATTCGGTCGGGGCTGGGGTTAGAATGTCCAAATGGGCCTTGGGCCAACTGGTGGTGGGCTGGCTGAGCTTAGGAGGGTTAGCTGGGCCGCTAGTTGCCGCTTCGGAGCAAAAAGGCAACCTTTTGCTATTTCCTTACAGAAAAGTAGACAGAAGGAAAAAGGGAAGGAAAGAAATAGCTAGGGGTTTTGGAAAATGCTGAAACTTCTCCTACTGAGTCTAAGAATTATACTTAGCCCAAGAAAAGAAGTTTCACGCGATATAGAAGAGTTTAATTCAAACTCATTTGAATTAATTCAAATGGTTTGAACTAGGACGAGGTTTTAGGGGTGACCAAAA
Source organism: Triticum urartu (assembly GCF_003073215.2). Lineage (NCBI taxonomy): Eukaryota > Viridiplantae > Streptophyta > Magnoliopsida > Poales > Poaceae > Triticum > Triticum urartu. Next base: position 78,890,326 of record NC_053027.1, on the reverse strand, counting down.
ATGTTGAGATTTTTGGTGGAGCTTCGGAAAGCGATAAAAGAATATGAGGACAAAGTTTGGAGACCAAATTTGAATCAGAAAAGGCACAAAAATATTTGCAAGTGTTATGGTTAATTCCAAATTAATGGAATAGTTATTATAGCTCCCTAATATATAGGAGAATATGTTATAAAGAGAATCACCATGTGAATTCCTCGATTTAAATGGATCCGAGATCCATGCGATTTATTTGGTTGAGATTTTAAAAATTAAATGACATGATGCAATGCACATGATGCAAGGAACCAAACAAAACACATGACGAAACTCAGAAAACATGGAAGGCATCTGGAGCTCCGGTCTTGGGGCGTCACACATGTGCTCGCCTAAACCTGAGATTATGATATATTTTTTCCGCCTATGCCTACACACCTAAATACACCTAAACCAAACCGGTAAGTTAGCATGTCATTTATTTATGAAGCAACACCACATCAGTCTTCCAAGAGCAAGAGCCTAAAATATTTTCAGAGATGCGCAATTAAGATTTAAGATCATGCAATCACAAATAAATGATATGATAATAAATCTATACATTTTATTATTCAATCATTTCCCTTCCATAATGATTAATCCCCTAGTTTAATCTTGCACTGAAAATTGAATACAACGTGTGGCATGTATGTTTATATACCCAGGCTAAAATCTAAAAAGAGCAAAAACACTAATGTAAATAAATTCTTCTTTGGCAAAGTATTACATGGAAAAGAGGTTCAACTTTGTGTGCATCAAACGTCATAAAGCACAAATATGCACTGAAAGGAACATTACATGCTTCAACCTATACATCATATCTACCATTAAATAGGAGAGGACCATAACAAAACACAATAAAGGCCAATCACCTGCTTCTTCTCCCACCTTGCATCAATACAGTTATATATACAGATGAGGCATGAACCCTACCTCGGCCCCGGGTCTGGACGGCCTCCCGGTTAAATTTTTCCAGACCTTCTGGAATGTGACCAAGCCTGAGATCATGGCTATCTTCGACGAGTTCTACGTTGGGTTCATCGACCTCGGGCGCCTTAACTACAAGATCATCTCTCTCATCCCCAAGATGACTGGGCCGTCCGACATCCGCTTCATCCAATCACCGTGATTAACGTGATCTTCCGGATTCTGGCAAAAGGGTACGCCAATAGGGTGACCCTTCTTGCTGACCACATTACCCACCCCAACCAATCTGCCTTCATTCAAGGTCGGTATATCCTGGATGGGGTGCTAGTGCTTCATGAAGTCCTGCATGAGGTCTGATCCAAACACCTCAAGGCGGTCTTCCTGAAGATCAATTTCCATAAGGCTTACGATACTATTAGCTGGCCCTCCTTAGGGAAGTTCTGCTCCGGAAAGGCTTCGACGAACGATGGATCACCGTAGTGATGCAGATGGTATCCTGTGTGCGCACTGTCGTGAACATCAATGGGGAGATTGGCCCTTACTTCCCCACCCTTTGTGGGGTTAGACAAGGCGATCCGTTCTCCCCATTCTTGTTCAATATGGTGGTGGACGCACTCGCTGCCATCCTAGACAAGGCTAAAGTTGCGGGCCATATTCATGGAATCACTCCCCATTTGGTCGGTGGCTCCGGGATCTCCCTACTCCAGTACACCGACGACACCATCATCATGGTCGTAGGCTCAGACGCGGACATCGCTAACCTTAAGTTCCTCCTCCTCTGCTTCCAACAAATGTCTAGCCTCAAGATCAACTTCGACAAGAGTGATGTGATGGTAATGGGCTACCCTCCGGTGAAGGCCTTCGACATTGCCAACCACCTCAATGGCCGCCTTGGTTCCTTCCCAATGACTTACCTGGGAATGCCCATTAGTGACTCTCGGCTTACCGTTGCGGAGTTGCGTCCGACCGTAGCCAAGCTGCAAACGCACATTGAGCCATGGCAGGGTAGGTGGCTGTCAAAGGCGGCTTGAACGATTCTCATCAACTCCTCCCTCTCTAGCCTCCTCTTGTTCCTCATGAGCTTCTACAGCCTTCACGAGACCCTTCACCATGAGATCGCCAAGGTTCAATATCGCTTCTATTGGGCTGGCGATAACAATAAGCAAAAATACCATATGGTTAGCTGGCCAGACATCTGCAAGCCCGGGGATCAAGGAGGCCTTGGTATTATGTTCTCTAAGAGCATGAATATTGCCCTCCTTTCCCGTTGGCTCTGGCGCATCTCGCAAGGACACGACGGTCTCTGGTCAGACATCATCCGGAACAAGTACCTGCGTGGGCAACCCCTGGCCTTCTGTCAAAGGTCCAGCGATTCCCAATTCTGGCAGTCGGTCATCCAACTGCTCCCTGTCCTACGCATTGGGATGTCCATCTCGGTTGGATCGGGTGCGGCGACCTTGTTCTGGTTTGACCGTTGGGCGGGTGACACCCCCTTCGCGGCTCGCTTCCCGGACCTCTTCTCCATCGCCGTCGCCCCCTCGATCTCTGTAGAGAGGGCCCTTATTGACTTAGGGTGCCTCGCATTCCGGAGGCCATTTGGGCCTCCGGAAGCCGCCGCTTGGAAAGAGCTGTTGATTGCGTCGCTCTCCACGAGCCGGTTGTGGATTCTGGCCCGGATGAGGTTCGGTGGCGTCTTGAGCCTTTAGGCCATTTCACCACCAAGTCCCTCTATATGGCCATCACCCCTCCTCCGCCCCTCCCCCCTTTCGTCGGTGTGGTCCATCCGCCTGCCACTGAAAATCCGGATATTCATGTGGCAATGGATCTGCGGACGGATCCCGTCTGGGGTGGAGGTTCGCAAGCGCAATGGCCCTGTTTCCGGCCTCTGCCCGCTGTGTGGTACACCGGAAGATTCAAACCACATCTTCTTCTCCTGTGTGACCGCTCAATTCATGTGGAGCTGCTTTTGAGAGGTGGTGGGAGGTGATTGGTGCCACACCAACTTCCCCAACCTCTTCGCCGAACTCCAGAACTCCCCCGTGCCCTCTCGCCACATTAGGTGGCTTGAGATTGGGGCTCTCGCATGGACTCTCTGGACGATTTGCAATAAGCTTGTGATTCAGCGCATCCCTCTTCACCGGGCTACTGACGCTCTCTTCAAACTCTCTGGTTACTTGCATCTTTGGCGGCCGCTTAGTCGCCCTCAGGATCGGGATGCCATCTCTGCTTTCATCGCCGACCTTTGCTCGATGGCCATTTGTCTGTCGCCGCCGCCCCCTCCGCCACCCCCGGAGCCAGATTAGACGCCTAGCATGTTCTCCGGCCGCGTCCGCCTTTTTTATGTTTTTTTGGGCTTGTTGAGCTGTGCCCTTAGTAGAACCTTTGTACTCCTGTTGTGTGAATTGGGTGTGTGTGTTGTGGACTAGTCCGTGTATGTGTGCTCTTGGCGGGTTGCTTTATTTATAAAGCGGGGCGAAAGCCTTTTTCGGTAAAGACTCTAATAATGAAAGAATTCCTGGTTAGGGTTGCATGAATGGTGCAAAAACTCAGAAAGGAAGCAACTACTCGATCACATTTAATATTTTTTGAGCATCTATAGGAAGTGCCAGCACAACATGTAACAGGTGCCAGCAAAAGAAATACATAAACATGCCCCAAGTACACACTTACAATCACAGTTGTCGGCCTTTTGCGGACTCTTCTGCTTCCAGGTCTGAAAATTAGTAACATTTTCACGGCATATCAGATCAAAACCTGACAGTAAATATAATCTTAGTTTAGAAAACCTAGAGAAAGAGTGGACAAAATTACCAGTCTGGAGAGTTGCATGCACAAACAGAGGTCCAAAGAAGCTAGCACCTCCAACTGAGACCACATTTGTCAATGGTTTTCCCCCAACCTGCATTTCAGGAAGTAGCAGTGATTAAATCTTAATTGTTTCTACCACATTTGACAAGTTAAGAAATTTGTGTTTCAAAATTTACCCATAAGCCACTCATAAAAGTTTCTAAATGTTTTTCCGGATGGCCTGCTTCTCCCGCGCCACGGAGGGCGACTCGCCGCCCGTGCCTCTGCGCCGGTGGCCCGCTGCCGAGAGCTCTCCCCGATGGCCTCCCTGCCCGGGACGCGCCGCCTGCCGCCCGACCTTGGCTCCCGCCCTCTGGCTCGACACTTGCCGCCTCTGCCGCCCCTCCCGTCCCCGAGCTGGCTGTGCCGCTGAGATGGCTGACCTCGTGGAGGCGGATGACTGGCTGTGCCGGCCGGTTTGGCGCGGGGAGCCCCCAGCTTCGCTGGTGGCGCCCGCGTGGAGAGCGCGCTGCCTCTCGCGGGGCAGCTCGGGTCATCTCTCGCGGTTGTGCCGGTGCGCTGCCGGTTGCATCCCCGCCGACGCCTGGCCAAGAAAGCTCCTTGTGTTCCCGGACGCTCGCGCCGTCGCGCTCTGCGGACGTGGGGGTCGCTGGGCGTCGAACCAAGGGAGCGCCCGCTCTCGTGGTGCGCACTGCCCCGCGGCTTCCCTTCTCAGCCGGTGTCGCCGCACCGTCGTCCGGCCCTACTCCGGGCAAGCTCCCCCGTTTCTCCTGCGTCGGTCGCCCTTCAGGCCTTTCATTGCTACCTTCGCTCCTCTACCGCTCAGCTTCTCGCACCGCCTCGCCCTCCGACGGCCGCCGACCTATTTCGCCCCGGTTCGGACGCGGCGCGGTCTGCGCGGCGGAGGCGGCAGGAGGGAAAACCCTTGCTGCCCCTTCCCGCGCCCGCGGGCTGGGCCGTCCCCAGGTGGGCCGGCCGCGTCTGGGCCGTTGACTTGTGGGCTGCGCGCGTTTGAGCTGGCGCCACCAGCCCGTGACCGCTCGTGGGCCGGTTGCGCCAGCACCCTGCTCAATCTGGCCTTCAGCCGGTTCCCCAGGCCCCCTACTTCACCTCCGAGTCGCACCCCCGACCCTGAGACACTAGTCCACGCGATTTCCTCCCTCTCCGCCGCCACTCCTCCCTCCTGCCCTGCGCCTCATCCCTGCCTACCGCCGTTCCCGCGGAGCCTGCACCCATGCCGCGGGAATGGGGCGACGAGGGGACACACCCCAAGCAGCGCGTCGACGACTGCCGGGACGCTGCATGCCCCTGGCCCGAAGCTCTTCGATGCGAAGATGACTACGCCGACACCTTTCATCGCAAGATGGGCCGGCGCTCCCCGCCGCGTGGCGACACCACCGGTCACCGGCCGCGTTCCGACCACTGTTCTCTCCCCACGCCATTCGCAAGGTCGGGCTGACTGCCGGGGCGTCCAGGTCCTGCTCGCCCGCTCCGTGGTGGAATTGGCGCAGCCAGCAGCGCCGTTCTCCGCCCTCCGGCGCGACACCGTGATAACCGCCCCTGCCCGCTCGGGCCGCTTGCGATCCCTCCCCGCCCCAAACAAAGCAGTCGGCCGCCAGTGCCCACGGCCCGCCCGCCGCTACAGCCCTCGCGTGCGACCGGCTTTCCCCTCCCAACTCCAATGGCTGGCCGGGGGCCGCAGGCTAAGAGGAAGAGAAGAGGGGATCGCACGGTAACGGCGTGCCCCACCCTCGGGGCTGGCTCACGACCCGGCAGACGCCACTCCCGACCTCATCCGCTCCGAGAACCAACCAAAGGACCTCCAGAAGTGCTTCAACCGCGGCCTCACTGGCCATTCTCAGGTCGCCTGCACCCGCCCTCAGTGCTGCTACATTTGCTCGGACCCGGGTCACCCGGCCTTCCTATGCCCGAACCGTCCCGTGTTAGAGGGGGTGATGATGTACGGGCATGGGATTGAGGGCATGGGCTTCTTCCACATCAATCTACCGGACCTCCCCCTGCCCTCACCCTCACTCCTGGCGATTGTCACCATTCGGGAGGGGGTGGCATCTCCGGAGATGATTGAAGCTGAGCTCAACCACCTCTACCACTTCAATCGGGATTGGCAAGTCACCACGATGGACGACAACCAGTTCACGATCATCTTCCCTGACGCTGTGAGCCACGGCTACGGCACCCGCAGTGGCGACATCACCCTGGCTCTCAACAAGCTAGTGGTGGACATCTCAGTGCCTATCCGTGACCCCTTGGCGGTCGCCGTTCTTGACACAACATGGATTCTCATCGGCGGCCTCCCCGACATCGCTCACTCGGAGCGGGTCATTCGGAGCATGTCCCGCATTCTCAGCAAGGTGGTCGTGGTGGAAGAGCTCTCCCTCCGCAAGGAGGAGGAGGTGCGGGTCAAGGTCAAGTCTCTCGACTCGTCCAAGCTTCATGCCAAGGTCCGTGTGTTCTTCAACGACCAGATATTCGACCTCAGGATCTCCCCCGATCCGCCCAACCACATCGGTCGCCCACGCATCCCCGACGACAACTTCTTGGGTGGCGGTCCCGATGGGCTGGGCCGCCTTAGCGACTGAGACCCCCGCCACGGCCACAACTCCAGCTCGGACGAGGATGATGACGAGTACGAGGACGGCCCTGAAGGAAATATGCCCTAGAGGCAATAATAAAGTTATTATTTATTTCCTTATATCATGATAAATGTTTATTATTCATGCTAGAATTGTATTAACCTGGAAATTAATACATGTGTGAATACATAGACAAACAGAGTGTCACTAGTATGCCTCTACTTGACTAGCTCGTTGAATCAAAGATGGTTAAGTTTCCTAGCCATAGACATGAGTTGTCATTTGATTAACGGGATCACATCATTAGAGAATGATGTGATTGACTTGACCCATTCCGTTAGCTTAGCACGATGATCGTTTAGTTTGTTGCTACTGCTTTCTTCATGACTTATACATGTTCCTATGACTATGAGATTATGCAACTCCCGAATACCGGAGGAACACTTTGTGTGCTACCAAATGTCACAACGTAACTGGGTGATTATAAAGGTGCTCTACAGGTGTCTCCGATGGTACTTGTTGAGTTGGCATTAGATCGAGATTAGGATTTGTCACTCCGATTGTCGGAGAGGTATCTTTGGGCCCTCTCGGTAATGCACATCACTATAAGACTTGCAAGCAATGCAACTAATGAGTTAGTTGGATGATGTATTACGGAACGAGTAAAGAGACTTGCCGGTAACGAGATTGAACTAGGTATTGAGATACCGACGATCGAATCTCGGGCAAGTAACATACCGATGACAAAGGGAACAACGTATGTTGTTATGCGGTTTGACCGATAAAGATCTTCGTAGAATATGTAGGAGCCAATATGAGCATCCCAGGTTCTGCTATTGGTTATTGACCGGAGACGTGTCTCGGTCATGTCTACATAGTTCTCGAACCGGTAGGGTCCGCATGCTTAACGTTCGATGACGATCGATATTATGAGTTTATGTGATTTGATGTACCAAAGGTAGTTCGGAGTCCCGGATGTGATGACGGACATGATGAGGAGTCTCAAAATGGTCGAGACATAAAGATTGATATATTGGACGACTATATTCGGATACCGGAAGTGTTCCGGGTGATTCCGGAGAAAACCAGAGTGCTGGAGGGTTACCGGAACCCCCCGGGAGAAGTAATGGACCACATGGGCCTTAGTGGAGAGAGAGAAGGCCGGCCAGGGCAAGCCGCACGCCCCCTCCCCCTCTGGTCCGAATTGGACTAGGGAAGGGGGGCGCCGCCTGATAACCCACAAGTATAGGGGATCGCAACAATTTTCGAGGTAGAGTATTCAACCCAAATTTATTGATTCGACACAAGGGGAGCCAAAGAATATTCTCAAGTATTAGCAGCTGAGTTGTCAATTCAACCACACCTGGAAACTTAATATCTGCAGCAAAGTATTTAGTAGCAAAGTAATATGATAGTAGTGGTAACGGTAGCAAAAGGTAACGGTAGCAAAAGTAATATTTTTGGTGTTTTATAGTGATGATAACAATAGCAACGGAAAAGTAAATAAGCGAAGAACAATATATGGAAAGCTCGTAGGCAATGGATCGGTGATAGAGAATTATGCCGGATGTGATCGTCATGTAACAGTCATAACCTAGGGTGACACAGAACTAGCTCCAATTCATCAATGTAATGTAGGCATGTATTCCGAATATAGTCATACGTGCTTATGGAAAAGAACTTGCATGACATCTTTTGTCCTACCCTCCCATGGCAGCGGGGTCCTAGTTGGAAACTAAGGGATATTAAGGCCTCCTTTTAATAGAGTACGGAACCAAAGCATTAACATAGTGAATACATGAACTCCTCAAACTATGGTCATCATCGGGAGTGGTCCCGATTATTGTCACTTCGGGGTTGCCGGATCATAACACATAGTAGGTGACTATATACTTGCAAGATAGGATCAAGAACTCACATATATTCATGAAAACATAATAGGTTCAGATCTGAAATCATGGCACTCGGGCCCTAGTGACAAGCATTAAGCATAGCAAAGTCATAGCAACATCAATCTCAGAACATAGTGGATACTAGGGATCAAACCCTAACAAAACTAACTCGATTACATGATAAATCTCATCCAACCCATCACCGTCCAGCAAGCCTACGATGGAATTACTCACACGGCGGTGAGCATCATGAAATTGGTGATGGAGGAAGGTTGATGATGACGATGGCGACGGATTCCCCTCTCCGGAGCCCCGAACGGACTCCAGATCAGCCCTCCCGAGAGAGTTTAGGGCTTGGCGGCGGCTCCGTATCGTAAAATGCGAATGAATCCTTCTCCCTGATTTTTCTCCCCGAACACGAATATATGGAGTTGGAGTTGAGGTCGGTGGAGCTCCAGGGGGCCCACGAGGCAGGGGGCGCCCAGGGGGGCAGGCGCGCCCCCACCCTCGTGGCTAGGGTGTGGGCCCCCTGGCCTTGATTCTTTGCCAGTATTTTTTATTATTTCCAAAAATAATCTCTGTGAGTTTCAGGTCATTCCGAGAACTTTTGTTTCTGCACATAAATAACACCATGGCAATTCTACTGAAAACAACGTCAGTCCGGGTTAGTTCCATTCAAATCATGCAAGTTAGAGTCCAAAACAAGGGCAAAAGTGTTTGGAAAAGTAGATACGACGGAGACGTATCAACTCCCCCAAGCTTAAACCTTTGCTTGTCCTCAAGCAATTCAGTTGATAAACTGAAAGTGATAAAGAAAAACTTTTACAAACTCTGTTTGCTCTTGTTGTTGTAAATATGTAAAGCCAGCATTCAAGTTTTCAGCAAAGATTATGAACTAACCACATTCGCAATAACACTTAGGTCTCAGTTTACTCATATCAATGGCATAATCAACTAGCGAGCAATAATAATAAATCTCGGATGACAACACTTTCTCAAAACAATCATAATATGATATAACAAGATGGTATCTCGCTAGCCCTTTCTGAGACCGCAAAACATAAATGCAGAGCACCTTTAAAGATCAAGGACTGACTAGACATTGTAATTCATGGTAAAAGAGATCCAGTCAAGTCATACTCAATGTAAACTAACAGTAATGAATGCAAATGACAGAGGTGCTCTCCAGCTGGTGCTTTTTAATAAGAGGGTGATGACTCAACATAAAAGTAAATAGATAGGCCCTTCGCAGAGGGAAGCAGGGATTTGTAGAGGTGCCAGAGCTCGATTTTGAAATAGAGGTGAATAATATTTTGAGCGGTATACTTTCATTGTCAACATAACAACCAAGAGATGGTGATATCTTCCATGCTACACACATTATAGGCGGTTCCCAAACAGAATGGTAAAGTTTATACTCCCCCTCCACCAACAAGCATCAATCCATGGCTTGCTCGAAACAACGAGTGCCTCCAACTAACAACAGTCCCAGGGGAGTTTTGTTTGCAATTATTTTGATTTGATTTGCATAAAGCATGGGACTGGGCATCCCGGTGACCAGCCATTTTCTCGTGAGTGAGGAGCGGAGTCCACTCCTCTTGAGAATAACCCGCCTAACATGGAAGATACGGACAACCCTAGTTGATACATGAGCTATTCGAGCATACAAAACAGAATGTTATTTGAAGGTTTAGAGTTTGGCACATACAAATTTACTTGGAACGGCAGGTAGATACCGTATATAGGTAGGTATGGTGGACTCATATGGAATAACTTTGGGGTTTATGGATTGGATGCACAAGCAGTATTCCCGCTTAGTACAGGTGAAGGCTAGAAAAAGACTGGGAAGCGACCAGCTAGAGAGCGACAACAGTCATGAACATGCATTAAAATTAATCAACACCGAATGCAAGCATGAGTAGGATATAATGCACCATGAACATAAATATTGTAGAGGCTATGTTGATTTTGTTTCAACTACATGCGTGAACATGTGCCAAGTCAAGCCACTCGAATCGTTCAAAAGAGGATACCACCCTATCATACCACATCACAACCATTTTAATAGCATGTTGGCACGCAAGGTAAACCATTATAAGCTCCTAGCTAATTAAGCATGGCATAAGCAACTATAATCT
>NC_053027.1:78864490-78878955 GCF_003073215.2 Triticum urartu | reverse complement strand
AGAGTACATAGCTGCTTCGGAAGCAACAAATGAAGGAGTCTGGATGAAGGAGTTCATATCCGGTCTAGGTGTAATACCTAGTGCATCGGGTCTAATGAAAATCTTTTGTGACAATACTGGAGAAATTGCCTTAGTGAAGGAATCCAGATTTCACAAGAGAACCAAACACATCAAGAGACGCTTCAATTCCATCCATGATCAAGTCAAGGAGGGAGACATAGAGATTTGCAAGATACATACGGATCTGAATGCTGCAGACCCCTTAACTAAGCCTATCTCACGAGCAAAACATGATCAACACCAAGACTCCATGGGTGTTAGAATCATTACTATGTAATCTAGATTATTGACTCTAGTGCAAGTGGGAGACTGAAGGAGCCCTAGAGGCAATAATAAAGTTGTCATTTATATTTCCTTAATCATGATAAATGTTTATTATTCATGCTAGAATTGTATTAATATGAAACTTAGTACATGTGTGAATACACAGACAAACAGAGTGTCCCTAGTATGCCTCTACTAGACTAGCTCGTTAATCAAAGATGGTTAAGTTTCCTGACCATAAACATGTGTTGTCATTTGATGAACGAGATCACATCATTAGAGAATGATGTGATGGACAAGACCCATCCATTAGCTTAGCATAATGATTGTGTAGTTTTCTTGCTATTGCTTTCTTCATGACTTATACATGTTCCTCTGACTATGAGATTATGCAACTCTCGAATACCAGAGGAACACCTTGTGTGCTATCAATCGTCACAACATAACTGGGTGATTATAAAGATGCTCTACAGGTGTCTCTGATGGTGTTTGTTGAGTTGACATAGATTGATATTAGGATTTGTCACTCCGTATATCGGAGAGCTATATCTGGGCCCTCTCGGTAATGCACATCACTATGAGCCTTGCAAGCAATGTGACTAATGAGTTAGTTACGAGATGATGCATTATAGAACGAGTAAAGAGACTTGCCAGTAACGAGATTGAACTAGGTATGATGATACCGACGATCAAATCTCGGGCAAGTAACATACTGATGACAAAGGGAATGACGTATGTTGTTATGCGGTTTGACCGATAAAGATCTTCGTAGAATATGTAGGAGCCAATATGAGCATCCAGGTTCCACTATTGGTTATTGACCAGAGACATGTCTCGGTCATGTCTACATAGTTCTCGAACCCACAGGGTCCGCACGCTTGACGTTCGATGACGATTTGTATTATGAGTTATGTGTTTTTGATGACCGAAGTTTGTTCAGAGTTCCGGATGAGATCACGGACATGACGAGGAGTGTCAAAATGGTCGAGGCATAAAGAATGATATATTGGACGATATTATTCGGACACTGGATGAGTTCTGAGAGGTACCAGATAAGCATCGGAGTGCCGGAGGGTTATCAGAACCCCCCGGGGGAACTAATGGGCCTTCATGTTCCTTAGTGGAGAGAGAGGAGGGCCACAAGGGGCTAGCGCCCCCTTTCCCTTTCCCTCTCCCTCTCCCTTCCTTCTTCCCCCTTCCACCAAGTGGAATCCTACTAGGACTTGGAGTCCTAGTAGGACTCCTCTCTCTTGGCGCGCCCTACAGGGGCCGGCCGGCCTCCCCCTCTCCTCCTTTATATACGGAGGCAGGGGGCACCCTAGAACATAGAAGATCAATTGTCTTAGCTGTGTGCAGTGCCCCCCCTCCATAGTTTACCACCTTGGTCATATTGTCGTAGTGCTAAGGCGAAGCCCTGCACGGATCACATCATCAACACCGTCACCACGCCGTTGTGCTGATGGAACTCTCCCTCGTCCTCAACTGGATCAAGATCGAGGGACGTCATTGTGTTGAACATGTGCTGAACATGAGGTGACACACATTCGGTACTAGGATCCATTGGATCGTGAAGACGTTCGACTACATCAACAACATTACTAAACGCTTCCGCTTTCGGTCTACGAGGGTACATGGACACACTCTCCCCGTCTCGTTGCTATGCATCTCCTAGATAGATCTTGTGTGATCGTAGGAATTTTTTTGAATTACTACATCCCCCAACAATGACGCGCTGAATCACCACCAGCAGCACACATATGAGGGTAAGGCACGACTGGCAGAGGTGTCCCGGCTATGACCTGGATGGGGATCAGCACCGATCTTGGCAGTATAAACGTCTAGGACCCTGGCAGAGGTGTCCCGACTGTGAACTGGAGGGGGATCAGCGCCGGCTCCTGAAGCCGATGGGCGGCGTCTCCTGAAGCAGATCCGCGATGGCAAGGGATCCGTGATGGCAAGGGGCAGTAGCATCAAATGTTTGTCGTTGATGTAGCGACCAGATCGGCGGCGGCGAAGGGTTCAGCGGCGCAGGGATCGAGGGTGCTTGATGGGCAAGCGAGGGCGGCGTTGAAGGGATCCTAGCAGAGGTGTCCCGACTGTGACCTTGATGGGATCCAGGGCACCCTGATCGCCTCGCTTGCTCATGCATGTGAGTAGTTGATTTTTTTTCGTAGGTTTTCTTTTTGTTCCAGCGCTCGCTCACTCCTAACTCTGATCGCCTCGCTCGCTCCCTGGAGGCATCACTCCCTCCTAAGGCCTTGTTCAGTTAATCCCCACCACAAGGGGATTGGAGAGGATTGGAGGGGTTTGATGTGGATTCTGACTTTTTGGGGATTTAATCCCTGCCAATCTGCTCCAAACCCCTTGAAACCATGTGGAACCAAACAAGGCCTAACGTGGTTTTAGTGGGGGGGTCCGAGGGGATTGTTACCTGGGAGAGGTAGGAGGAGAGACGAAAAAACCAGCGAAAGGTGGGACGAAAATAAACCGTGGAGACTATTCATCAACTCAGACATTAGGAGTAGATATAGGTTCCATTGAGCACATGCACGAAGACATCGTATCTTGCTTCACTTTCACCCACCTTAATTGTAGAGTTTACCCTATGACTCAATGTAGAATAAAAGAAACTAGCAAAGACACACCATTCTTCAAACTTCAATTCTTCATATGGCAAACCGAAGTCTTCAATGTTATCACAACATTTTTATGGGTCATTAGGCACTGGTTAAATGAAATCCCTAGAGACTTTCACACGTGTATAGTCACAAACACGTTAGTCCCTTAACCATTTTGTCATAAATCACCCAAAACCCACAAAGGGGCACTAAATGCACTTATAATTTTGTAAATTTGTGGGCATTTGTTCTAATTCATGAGTATTATTAATTCATGAACTTTTAAAAGCATGATTTTTTAAATTCATGAAATTTTTAAAAATTATTCATGAAGATTTTTTGAATTCAAGAACTTCAGATTTTTCAGTAATCGGTACCATTTTTTTCTTGAGCCAATATCTACTGGTTGTTCACTCAGAGGAGTGAGCAAAAGAAAGAAGTGAGCGGTAGGCACCATCGAGCTTGTGCCATGAATGATATATAGAAGAGATGAACATGAGCTACCACGGTGACGCTCAACATCACCACCCCTATCGCTGCTCATACCACCACCCTCTCTCATCCCCACCATAGTCACCTCTCCTAGGATATGGCCCATTTTAGCTCTAGATGGAGTTGAGCCATGATCATCCATGATCCGCACTCGCATGCAGTCAGTGGCCTTACACAGCAATAATGGTATCTATGTCAGGGACCCGACTGCCGCCACCCCCACTTCAAGGTTGTGGTGAATGATGATGTTGCCTCCATCCTGAGGAGGCGCCTCATGTGGCCACGACATTGCACGAGGAGGATAAGCCACACGTCGTGCAGTTGAAGTTGACTAACGTTGCCTGGCATTGCCACTACACATAACCTATGCACGAGAAGGGGTGGAGTGCGGAGGTGAGGGTACACTATCCATACGTGATCTTTTGGTTAGCATAGATGTCAAGGTGACACTAGCATCCTGCCAACGAAGCTCGAACGCTGAAGTAGATGAAGGCACTAGATTTTCTGAGGTTTAGAGATCCTTGAGGTGGGTAGCATACTAACACCCCTACTTCATGCCTTTATTGGTCTCTTTGTTAACTCAAGGTGATTACAAGACTATTTGGTGGCTAGAAAACTTAACCCTAATCAACAAAACTCTAATGGATTTCCATAAGTTGTTAATGTTGAACCACTTCTAGATGTAAATTTTTGACTAGGAACCTATCTAGGTCCTTTTATATGCACCTTTCCTTAGTTTCCAAGTTGAGTTGATTCAAAGTCAAACTCTATGGCATCTACGATGCTATGAAAGGGGGGACAAGAACTGAGGGATGGGCCAAAATTGCATGCCTGGGCCAAAGAAGGTGAGAAGGGGGAGCTTGAACTCTAGAACAGACCCATAAATGCATGTCATGGCATGTCCTAATCCGACAAACAACGAGTTTGAGGAAAGTATTAGGTGCTCTCAGCACTTAAATTTCCCTATGATCCCATCGCTGGTGCACGTCGGTCCTAAACAAACGGTTTTAACCCCTTTCCGCGACGGCATTTGGAACCGTCGCCAAGTGTGTGTGTGCGATAGGGTTTCCTTCACACACGACGCAAAAATCGTTGGGGATAGGCCCTCTTGGGATCCAGGCTGAGGCCGTGTGTGATCGGGCGAGGCATCGAAACCCAATCATTTCCGTAGGTATGTACATCCCACACGCTAATCCGAGAAAATCATTTCCGTAGGTATGTACATCCCACATGATGAATCCCAGAAAAACATTTCCGTTCGTATATATATCACACACAGTCAATTCAAGGAATATGTTTCCGTTCTTATGTACATCCCACACAGTCAATCCAGGGAACACATTTCCGTTCGGACGTACATCCCACACAGTTTTATGTGTAGGCTCGTGTGTGGAAGGTGTAACTATCACATACGGTTTGCCATTGTTAACTATTTGCTTTTATCAACTATATCACACACGATTTGATGAAGAAAACTGTGTGGCATTGGGCTATCCATCGCAAGCACTTTTTCTGCTAGAACCGTTTGCAAAGGTCCATGACACATTTAGCAGGTTTATTAGTTTACAATTAATAATTCCAGTTTTAGGCAAATTCATATTTCATATCGAACATATATTTGCCAATTTCATATCAAGCACATAAATATATTATAACATCACAGTACGACAGCTACATGAAAACAACACAGTACGACATATAGCTAGTTCAACTTCATAAGAACAATATATTCATTTCCCTAATCGAGATCATCCAGGCTCGTCTTATCTGCCTCTGCTTTCAGTTCAGTAAGAACCCATTTTGCACGGGCCAACTGGGAAAGTGCCTCCTCCTTCGCCAGCACCATCATAGCAAAGTCTGATTTAAAAAATCTGAGCTCATTCTCCACCTTCAACTTTTATCCCGCATCTTGAAATATGCTTCAGCGTTGACAACACTTTCTCTAAGCCTACGTGTGTTCTCTTCCTCATACATGCTCCAGAGCTTCACTAGGCACATCTTCAAAGACTGTGGCCACTCTTGATCAACCCACTCCAAGTAAGAACACTTCCGTTTATCCTATAATATTTTAAACTAGATCAGTAACAATTGTAGGGGAAATGGGTTATAGCAACATAGAAAATCACCAATGCTTATTTTGAAAAACTGAAGAAACATGTTAATTATGACATATCTTCTCAAAAAGATCAATGTGCAAATGAAATAATTGGTACTGAGACAACAACCAAATTCTGGAACATCAGAAGCTATAATTAACTACAACGATGCTACAAGTTCTTACTCAGGTACAATAAATAACAAATTGAACATTTTATGAGGAAGGTAAATATAACTGCAACAACATAGCGACAATGTTTGGATGATAGAAAATTGATACTAACAGGTGTGTACATGCACAAATTTAGTAACATAGAACTAATAGCACCAAGGTTGTCCACTATGTATGCCAAAACTGGGGTAAAGACAACTGTTGTTACATCTCGCACCGGTGCCCTGCACTGGCGAGCCGATGCAGCGGAAAAAATCAGGGACCCGGACTCCGGAGCACGTAGTTGCTCCGATGCCCAGTTCCTTCGTGCCATAAAGATTTAGTATTTTACTGCTTGGCTTCTCGGATGTGTGGACCAAAGTTGGCTGCACAAACTGCTGAAGCGGTGCCAAATAATTTTCTAATGGCACCGCTGATGAGATGGCAATAATTTAAGATACTAGGTACAAACTGTGAGGCTATCTTAGGATGTATTTGGTTGAAGGTGTGGTATGAATGGGTTGGGACCGTGACAGTGTCTGAATCACATCTAACAAATGATTTGTAACAACGAAAGAGGGTCTAACCTTCTCTGCACATGCCAGAAACTTCCTCCTACTGTCCACAGAATCAAACGCAACTAGCTTCACGCATGGAGATTGATGGTCACAACGAGCAGATAGATCTTTAGCCACCCCGCTCCATTTGTTGCCACTGATGGTATTAGGGAGCTACAAGAGGAAGAAATGACTCAAATCGACCGCCGGGTAAAAATCCTTCATTCCAAGTCATATCCCGAGAGAGAGAAGAGAGGCATACCCGGGTGGTGAAGGAGTAGTTGCCGGAGGAGGAACCGCTTGAGAGGTCTTTGAAGAAGACCATGGCGACCCCGGGTAGGATGCGAGACGGCGAGAGCGAGGAAGCGGCTATAGCTTAGCAAGGAAGGAAGGAAGGAGGAAACAAGGGAAATGTGACTTGTGGTCGGGGAGAAAAGGGGGTGGGGAGGGGGAAGGGGGCGGGGGTAGATATTTTGGCGGTAGGCCAAAATTTTGGAAATGTGGAGGGAAACTTTGCGCGCGGTGCCGCCGGACCATTCACTTTGAACGATTGTGTGCATCGCAAACGATTCTTCTGCTTTACGCGCATGGGATGAGTTTGATAATTCAAATTTTGGTGGAAATTTCCCCGGGTACGTCATTGCATAATTTAACATCGCTTGCTAATTTGGGCACACAAAAGAGCGTACAGCACAGACAGACCACACTTACTGAATCGAGCAATTTTAGTAATTAAACAGAGCCAGTTGACCTAAACATTGCTCTAACAAAAGACCAGCATTAAAAACAAAGCCTAATACGCATAATTTTAACAAATCCGCGCCGCGCCGGCCTATGCATCGCCGTGTGAGATGAGACATCGATGACTTGTCCTGGCGACATGCCGCGTTGGTGGACTCCGCGTCCCCCCTGCTGAAGTCGACCGCGTCCTCGTCCTCGTCCTCGCACCACCCTCAAGGTTGTAGTACTCGTAGTAGTGGCTGCGCCAGAGCTCCGTTGGTACTCCACCGCCGATTCCTCGACGGACAGACTCTTCTCTACCTCGACCTCGGCCACGCGCAACTCCTCCTCCCGGCGCTCCTCGATCTCCGCCGCCTCCTGCATCTCCAGCTCCCGCTCGGCGACCTCATGAGGAAGCAGGTGCTCCATGGCCACCGTTTTTCAGACGTGGGTTGCATGCTGGGTCCGAGGTGGCCTGGAATATCTTGGCGTGGATGGCCTCGACCCGGGCCAGGGCGACATCAGCGGCACGGAGGCAGCTCGAGCGCTCTCGGTGTTTGCAGCCGCCGTTGCAGCAGCAGCTGCAGCTGTCTCGGCTGCTGCAGCTGCCCTGTCAGCTGCCGCAGACGCCCTCTTGCGAAAGTGGGCGCTCAATGCGGATGCGGCGGCACTCTCGGCGTAGGCGGTCGCGCTCTCGGCGCAGGCGGAGGCACTCGGGGGGGGACGCAGGCCATCGTACTGGCCTTCACGAAGCGTTTCCACGATCATCTTTGCAAGAAGGGGTGCGGAATGGGGGTCGGGATCGTGGATTCGGGGGTTGCCCGCACAGGAGCAGAAGAGCCGGCGAAAGCTTAAGGAGGGATACTTAAATAGACCCAGATATTGCTACCTCTTGACCATGCGTTGGTTTTCCCTTGAAGAGGAAAGGGTGATGCAACAAAGTAGCATAAGTATTTCCCTCAGTTTTTGAGAACCAAGGTATCAATCATGTAGGAGACTACACGCAAAATGCCTAGTACCCGCACAAACAAATAAGAACCTTGCAACCAACACGATAAAGGGGTTATCAATCCCTTCACGACCACTTGCAAAAGTGAGATCTGATAAAGATAATAAGATAAATATTTTTGGTATTTTTATTGTATAGATTGAAAAATAAAGATTGCAAAATAAATAGTAACTAGAATTGTAGATAGGAAACTTATATGATGTAAAGTAGACCCGGGGCCATAGGTTTCACTAGTGGCTTCTCTCGAGATAGCATATATTACGGTGGGTGAACAAATTACTGCCGAGCAATTGATAGAAAAGTGCATAGTTATGAGAATATCTAGGCATGATCATAAACATAGGCATCACGTCCGTGTCAAGTAGACCGAAACGATTCTGCATCTACTACTATTACTCCACACATCGACCGTTATCCAACATGCATCTAGAGTATTAAATTGATAAGAATAGAGTAACGCATTTGGCAAGATGACATGATGTAGAGGGATAAACTCAAGCAATACGATATAAACCCATCTTTTTATCCTCGATGGCAACAATACAATACGTGCCGGTTCCCTTTCTGTCACTGGAATCGAGCACCGCAAGATTGAACCCAAAGCTAAGCACTTCTCCCATTGCAAGAAAGATTAATCTAGTAAGCCAAACTAAACCGATAATTCGAAGAGACTTGCGAAGATATCAAAACATGCATATAAGAATTCACAGAAGAATCAAATATTGTTCATAGATAATCTTGATCATAAACCCACAATTCATCGATCTCGGCAAACACACGCAAAAAGTATTACATCGAATAGATCTCCAAGAACATCGAGGAGAACTTTGTATTGAGAACCAAAGAGAGAGAAGAAGCCATCTAGCTAATAACTATGGACCCGAAGGTCTGTGGTAAACTACTCACACATCATCGGAGAGGCTATGGTGTTGATGTAGAAGCCCTCCGTGATCGAATCCCCCTCCGGCAGATCGCCGAAAGGCTCCCAAGATGGGATCTCATGGGTACAGAAGGTTGCGGTGGTGGAAAAGTGGTTTCGTGGCTCCCCTGGAATGTTTTCAGGGTATAAGAGTATATATAGGCGAAAGAAGTAGGTCGGTGGAGCTACGAGGGGCCCACAAGGGTGGAGCGCGCCTACTGTTGGTGTCAAAACCGACGGATCTCGGTAGGGTCCCGAACTGTTGCGTCTAAGGTGGATGGTAACAGGAGGCGGGGGACACAATGTTTACCCAGGTTCGGGCCCTCTCGATGGAGGTAATACCCTACTTCCTGCTTGATTGATCTTGATGATATGAGTATTACAAGAGTTGATCTACCACGAGATCGTAGAGGCTAAACCCTAGAAGCCAGCCTATGATTATGATTGTTGTTTTCCTACGGACTAAACCCTCCGGTTTATATAGACACCGGAGGGGGCTAGGGTTACACAGAGTCGGTTACAAGGGAGGAGATCTACATATCCGAATTGCCAAGCTTGCCTTCCACGCAAAGGAGAGTCCCACCTGGACACGGGACGAAGTCTTCAATCTTGTATCTTCATAATCCAACAGTCCGGCCGAAGTATATAGTCCGGATGTCCGAGACCCCCTAATCTAGGACTCCCTCGGTAGCCCCTGAACTAGGCTTCAATGACGATGAGTCCGGCGCAGATTGTCTTCGGCATTGCAAGGCGGGTTCCTTCTCCGAATACTCCATAGAAATTTTGAACACAAGGATTGTCCGGCTCTAATAAAACAAATTCCACATACCACCGTAGAGAGTATAATATTCCACAAATCTAATCTGCTAACAACTTTTCATAACGTGACATCCTTGCCGTGGTCCGGTCATTACAAACCGTTTTTCCCAGCCTGCCACTGCACGTGTTGCGAGGCGGTTTTATTGGCACGTCTTGTCGAAGCAGAGATCGTGTTCCCCTTATCACGGGATTCTCATCAATACGGGTGTGGGTAACCCAATCGTGCTTGTTAGTATGACTCCTCGATTTTAGGCAAGTTCCAAACGGCCACGCGAGGACGCTTGATATTCACCCTCTTTATAAAGGGGCCAAGGCCTGTCCTTTTCTTCTCGCGCTCGATCCTTCCCTCCCCACCTCGAGTTCCAACACCCAAGGCTCATGCTAAGCGCTTCGGACCTTCAACCATGTCCGGATCCAACCTTCAAGGTCGGTGGATGGCCTCCTCTGTCACAGAGGAGGACATCAAGAAGCTAAGGAAGCCAGGTATCTGACCGCCGAAATCTCGCACAGGCTGCCTGCTCAAGGGCAGGTCATCCCCACTCCCGAACCCAACGAGAGTGTCATATTTGTTTCCCACTTCCTCCGAGGGCTAGGCTTTAGTCTTGATCCCTTTGTAAGAGGGCTTATGTTCTATTACGGGCTCGATTTCCATGATCTAGCTCCAGATTCCATCCTTCACATCTCGTCGTTTATCGTCGTGTGTGAGGCCTTCCTCCGCATCACCCCACACTTCGGCTTATGGCTCAAGACCTTCAATGTGAAGCCGAAGATGATCGAATGGGCGACACGCAGAATGCGGAGGTGCCATAATAAGCAAAGGCGCGATGCTCTATGGCCAAAGGGTTCCTTCCCGGAGGTGTCCAACTTATGGCAGCGGGAGTGGTTTTACATCACAGCTCCCCGAAGTACAAAGTGGGCAGCTGCCCCCGCCTTCCGCTCGGGCCCCCCGCAACTGGCGTCATGGGTCAACAAGGGGCTGGACTGGGGGCCAGTTAATGACGTGCTGACATTGCAAAGTCGCATCCGAGATCTCCTCAAGAGGGATGTCAGTCTTGTCAAGGTAATGCAAGTTATGCTAGTTCGTCGGGTCCTGCCATGCCAACGTCGATCTCTCCGTATGTGGGAGTTCAACCCGGAAGGACCGCGAACTATTCAGCAATTCTTCGGTGACGCTCGAAGAGATGTATGGATTGTTCTTCGGATCACGAATAAAGTGTCCGGACACCACCGAGGATGCGGGTCTCAACTGCAACCGTCCTAGATACCCACGTAAGTAATTCTGCGGCCGAACATGCTGTCTTTTTATTTGTCACAACATCATTCTGAAAAAATCGCTCTCGGCCAGGACTGGATAAGAAAGGCGGAGAGATCAGGTGTTCGGCCCCCCTTCCCGAAGGCTCACCGGATCCTGTACTAGCCAGGATGCTTGAGCACGCACCTTATCAAGTGCCATCAGGGGAAGATAAAGGGAGGAATAAAGAAGCCGAAAGCGGGCTTCACACATTACATCATCCAAACCGGGGGAATTAGTGTCTCGAAGGAGGATAATCGAGGAGAGAAGAATCTAGAATCCCCTCTCCCCAAGGAAGGAAAAGGACCGCCTCTGAAGACTTGGAAACGAAGGTTTCCAAACGAGGGAAGAAACCTTCGCCAGGGGGCCCTGCCCGAGGGCGTCCTTACCGCACAGTGCCCGCAAGGGGGCCAGCCCTCCACCGAGCTGTAAGTGAACAAGAGTACTTTTGGTAAATATATCCTGCTTTATCTCCGAGGACAATAACCGAGACATATATCTTGCAGTCCGGCTCGTAGCCCTTCTCGACAGAGTTCGTCTTCGGGGGATCTTCTTCCGGAGATGATGGAGAGCGAAACGCCTCCCCCTGTCTCCCGCCTCCTGGGCGGACGACCCTGAGGTGTCATCACGGAGGATTTCTCCTGATCCGCCAAGGCCAGAAGGTAACCCTTCGGCCACCCGAAGTCCGGAGTATTCGGCTCCTAAGGAGAGCAACAGAAAGAGTCTGGGATTGTCCGGTGCACAACCGGACGCACTGATGGGTCTTTTGGAGCAAGCGGCTATCTCAGAGGCGCATCGTACTTTAATGGGTACGGTGGTTGAGAGGATTTCATCCGCCAAAAGTGGGTTGCATGAGGCTTTTACGAGCCTGCT
This sequence comes from Triticum urartu, assembly GCF_003073215.2. Lineage (NCBI taxonomy): Eukaryota > Viridiplantae > Streptophyta > Magnoliopsida > Poales > Poaceae > Triticum > Triticum urartu. The sequence goes on along the minus strand of NC_053027.1, from coordinate 78,867,085 downwards.
AAGAGGCTTTGAGGTACGCAAAGTAATATATAAATTTGACGGTACCGCACATGCTAGGTGTGCTCTATACAGATAGTAGCCCCTGAGACTCTGGTTGCTGTCCAGAGGCGGCAAACAGAGGATCATAGTCCCAGGTAATGATCGCGCTGCTTTCATGTGCAGGCGGCTGAGGGTCCGGTGGCTGGCCGGACTGCTGAGTTTGCCGGACTGAGGCGCAACTTGACGCGGCAGATGCCTGACATTGCGCTTGTGAACAAGCGGCTTGACGAGGCACAGGGTATGTATTTTCGGGTGGTCAACAAATATTAAGAGGAGCATGATGCTAGTATCTATAATATGTGTGACTGCAGATGGAGCTGCCGCCGTGGAGACCCTTCGGGCGGAACTTGCCCGAGCCAAGGAACAAGCCAGGAGAAGTGATGCGGCCGCCCTAAAGGCGGCCGAAGACTTAAGAGCCGAACAGGCTGCTCATCGCCAGAGCGAAGATAAAATAGCCAAGATGGCTGTTGAGCTGAAAGATGCCGCCGACCGATATGAGCTTCTTGAAAAGGAAAGCCAAGCGAAAGCGGCTGACCTGAAGAAAGCCGTGGAAGCAGCCAAGGAAACCCGCTCTCAAATCAGAGCGCGCGAAGGAGGAGCTCCGTCAAGCCGGAGATATCACGGCTGGGAAGCCCTTTTTGTTGCGGACGAAGTTCGGAGATCCGAAGTATGCCCCTCTGGATCAATTATGGAGTGCTGCAGACGCGTACTTGGACTTGGCAATGAGTGCTGCTGATGCGACTGAGTTTTTCAAAGATCAGAAAGATCATGAAGTGGAAAGATTGTTCTGGTCGCAGTTCAGTGCTCCAACGCGTCCGCTGCTGTTAAATGAACAAATGGCCGAGTGGGCCGAGCTCCATAGGTTGTCCGGACTTGCCATGAGGTCTGTCGTGGATCATCTTTGGCCGAAGGGACCAAGGCCGAATAGTTATTTTGGTTTAGTGTAACGATTCCTTGGTGCTGTGCCGCATATCGAATGTAAAGAGGTCGGCTGCATAGAGGGTGCGCGGATGGCTCTTGCCCATGTTAAGACATACTGGGCAGAGATGGAGGCCACCGCTATTGCAACCCGGGATCCGGCCGTAGGCCAGGTCTCGGCTGAGCACTATTTTGAAGAAGTCCTAGAAGGCGCTCGTTTAATAGAGGCTCAGTGCTCGAAGAGTATCATGTTCGAGTGACATGTATCCCAATTGTAAAAACAATGCTATTTGGATTATAAAGGCTGTGTTTATACTTTTTGCCTGAAAGTATTATGATGCCTCCTGTGCGGCCGTTTATGTATGTATATAACCTGAAAGTTTGCAGTCGTCGGCTTCAGCCCCCACACTAATGCGGGGGTGTTCGGAAAAGCGCGTATTCACACTTGACCCAACGTCTTGGTCCATTAAGGAGGTGATAGCGCGGCGAACAAGGCAATCGGACTATATAGCTTTAACACTTTCACTTAGCCATAGGAGTTTGACGGTGGGGCTACTATATAGCCCCTGGTACTTCCGCGCTCATCCGAATACGGTGCGCGTACATACATGACCGGGAAACCGGTCCTTCGTTAATGCGGAGGAAGTCGCGAAGATTCCGCTGAGTCATCGAGTGGTTGACCAGTCTCGCGCTTTATCATGACAGTCAGTTTTCGGCTTTCTCTACTGAGGTGCTCATCCAGATGAACCAGGGCACAATCGCAGTAGTTCTCCCGGTGCCACCTTAGCCGATAGAGCGGAACGTAAGGTAGCAAAACACGGGAGCCGGGCAAACCCAACTATTGACCAAAGACATGATTCGGAGCTGAATGCATATAAGGCCAAACTCGCGACGCCGAACACTCCCTAAGGTATTCGGACTTTACAACATATACTGGGCTGAGTAACGCCCTCGATAATGAGCCCTGATTTCCAGGTACTTGCATTAGTCTGACGTGACGAAATGCCAATAACGCCAGCATCCCTTTCGGTTGTGTTGAGTATCCGGAGGGAGTGAAGCAACAAGAGACAGTAAAAAAGGTTTACACAGGGTCTTAATCTAAAAAGAAGCCTTTGAGCGGGGCCCTGCTGCACGTCTGTGCCTGTGTCTCCGTTGTGCCGTATCCTGGAAGGGTGTAGCACGATGATCATCTGTAAAAGAGAAAAACGCAGGTGAAAGTCTTCGTGCGAAAAATTGGTTATTCTTAATGAACCATTAAAATGCAATCTAAATAGGGTCAAGCCGAACTGTAGCCCTTTTTACATGTGGGAAGCCCCTAGCACCACCTATGGGGGTATATCCATCGACCCAATCTCAGGTTTATCTGAGCTGTTACAGCTAGTGGTGCGCGACTCGTCTAACCGTGTCCGCGGTCTTGACGACCGATCATTTCTTCTGGTTGGAGAGGCCGTTCAGTGATTTGGCTGCTAGAGCCGCCACATATTCCTCCGTACATGAGGAACGCTCTGTGTTTCCGCTAACTATGATGATGCCACGTGGACCGGGCATCTTAAGCTTAAGATAAGCGTAATGCGGTACTGCATTAAAACGAGCGAAGGCCGTTCTCCCGAGTAGTGCGTGATGGCCGCTTCGGAATGG